>NC_056725.1:1181677610-1181700110 GCF_019279795.1 Protopterus annectens | reverse complement strand
TTAAACATTTAGGGGTGGGAGCAAATCTTCCAGAAAATTATTAAAAAAGGAACCACATAATAAACATATTACACATGGAAAGGTAAATACAAAAATGTACTTTGGCCATCCAATCTTAAACAACATGCAATATGTAAAAAATATTTTTTCTTATCAAAATATATAAAGCATATTTCAACAAACCATTTTAATTGGTACAATACATGCACATCTTTAAACCATCCACTTAAAAATAAGATAAAATAACAAGTAAAAACACAGCCTGCTTATATATAAATATATCAAACCATGCAAGCAACTAATGGAGAAAGTATATCCCTTAATCTTAAATGATCAAAGTGTCTAATAAAAGCCCAATGCACTTTTTTTACAAGGTTTCTAATAATGGGTATGGATCCCCTCAGCTTTACCATTAGACCATCAATAATTAGTACTACAAGCAAAGCCATAGTTATGGTGGGTAAGTGAAGAATTGTTAGGTGGTGAGATCAGCACTGTAGAAGAGCTGCTGATTATTGATCCTAGAAGTCTGTAATAAAAGGAAACAGGGCATTTATAAAGAAATTTTAGATGGCACTGGATCTAGTGAGGTAGGTACAGACAGCTTTTCAGAGTACCTGAGGAATACTCACCCAGTAAGTAACATAAGTCTAACTAGACATGTTACATCATATACTCTGAGTTTTACAACAGCATTTTGTCATGACTCAGGTGAATTAATAAGCATTATTAAGAAAAACTGGGTGTTATTAACAGCAGAACAAGATATGGGAAGTAAACTAGGTGACAAGGAAGTAGGAACCTTAAAAACATTCTTGAATCAATTAGACCAATTCCTACTAGAAACCCAGGGATGCTAAGGTGCGAAGCATGTAATCAATGTAAACACATTGAAACAGGACGTAGATTTAATGTGAGAGGCAAGACCTATTGGTTACACCAAAGGTTTAACTGTAACTCTAACTCTATAGTCTATTTAGCATCATGCCAGTAGTGTCCAGCATTTTATGTCGGCAAAACCGACCGTAAGTTTAAAGAGAGGGTTTACAAACATATTTACAATATAGGAAAGAAAAACTTGACAATGCATTAGCCAAACATTGTAGTGACTTTCCAGATCACAAATTCAAGTTTAAAGTCATTGACCAAGTCCAGACAGATATAAGAGGTGGACCAGTGCCCTTACTACTTGAAAGAGCAGAACTGTTATGGCAAATGAGTTCTGCTCTATCACAAGCATTTTAAAACTGAAAAGCTCATATATGTATTTTATATATATATATATATATATATATATATATATATATATATATATATATATAAACAAAACATTTTTAAAATTCACTTCCTTTTTACACACATATATATTTTCTAGTATGAACTTAAATATCAAATAAATCTAAAAAACAAATGAAAGAGAAAAAAAAACTTTTTGTTGGGAATGTCAAGCACTTTTTAAGTTTCTGACTTTTTTAGTTTTGGTTCTAGTTTCTGATTTTATGTCTCATTTTTTAAAACAATGCACTGTATGTTTAAATTCAATGACTTGCTAATGAACAATGAATGTGTTTTAATGACCAAAGTAGTCACATGATGTATATTTAAACATTAGTTAAGCAAGGTGTTTTATCTGAAGAAGTTTTGCTATCTAGCTTAACGAAAAATGCTTCATACTGACGTTTTGTGGAATAAAAGATGTGTTTTCTAGTTACTTGCGAATGTACAGCTCTCTTTTTTTGTTTTTGCAGTTGTTTGTGTTTGTTTACATATTAGCAACAAATCCAGGAGACCATTAACAGCCTAACCACTGAACGTCCAGTTATATGTTCTCTCTACCATTATGGTCAGCCAGGGATAGCCTTTGGGGGTATTACTAATGTAGCAGCTGAATTAGTGTTTTTGTTACTCAGACAGTACTATACTACATTTTATTTTGTGCTAAGCCTTATATCGCAGTCTTTTCACTAAGAATTAATATGGTTTAGGCCCTCTTGCATGATGTGGCTGGCAGCAGGAGATTTTATGATAACACCAAGTTTGCAGTTGTCACCCATTTCTTTCAGCCAAGACCCTAGATATCATCCTGGATGTGAGATGTGAGAGAAGCATATCCTGAAGAGAAGTGGACCATGCATAAACCCTTTGCTATGCCACTGGTGACAAGCATGCCACTAATCCTCATTGTATGATTTCTGTTTAACAGCCAGTTGAAAATTCAGTGGGTTACATGGGGGTTGATGGCAGATAAGATTCTCCTAGAAAGCTAGAGAGTGCCAAAAGGTTTTGCCAGATGAAGGTAGGTAATGTATATCAACTGACTGTTACACAGTGCTTCACTTACCCTCTCAAAGAAGTCCATCAGATTCAGTAGTTAGGGCCTACTCAACTGAGACTGAAGGATATGAGCTCCCTTATAATCCACTCCTTTATTTGCAAACAATCCTGATAAAACTAAAAGGTCTATAATTTGCTGGGGCACTGGTAAAGTCAGCTTTGTACTCCAGGCATCAGTCACACATCTTGTGGCATGGGTTAAACTAAAAAAGGTTTATGAGGGGATCAGTGAGGTCGTATAGAAACTCAATTCAAAACCTCCAGCTACTCAGTGTGAAAAAAACTTAGAACAAGACTATTCAACCAACTACAGTAATCAGTGGAATGTGCCAACAGCACACAAATGATTATTTTAAACAAATTTCTTAATCCATTTCCTGCTTTTATAAATGAAGTTGTGCTACTGATAACTGACTGGCATACTTGCATGTAGTTGGTGCACTGGTGATTTAGTAACTTTAGTGTAAAAAATAAATATCTTTGTGAGTTTCACTGCAATGTATTGTATTGTGTGAGCTGATTGAATGCTTTTTGGAGATTTTTCCCCATTTTCTCCATTCAGGTGTGACCATGGATTTGGTATATATAAAATTTGGGGAGGTGCAGGGCCACTTATCTCCTGCAAGAAATATTTTGTATGTTTTTATATTGTTTTTGGCTCACTGGTTTCAATATTTATTTTTCGGGAACTGTTGAAGCAAGCGAGCATGTTTCGATTGATAGTAGGTAAAGCTGTCAGGCCAACTAGTGCTGTTTCAGCACTATATCTTGCATGGAAGCTATAGTGAGTGGCAGAAAAAATGTGATTTGTTGTTAGGTGAGTAAGCAGTTGTTTGTTTATATATATATATATTTTTTTTTTTTCTATGATTTTGGATCATCATTATTAAACCTTGCTTTTCCCATTTTTTTTCTACAGGGGGTTGGGGTTCCACATCAAATACCACCATCTCTCTCTATTCAATGCCACTCTCCTACCTCCATCAACAGTCATACCTGACTGATACAGGTCTTCTCTCACACAATTCATCCATCTCTTTGCTGGACTTCTGCTCCTCCTCTTGCCTCTTCCTGTCTGTCCCAAATCTTTTTTACAAGATTGTCTTTTGCTTTCCTGCACGTGTGCCTGAAGCATCATAATATGTTCTCTTTGGCCTTCTCTGCAATTGCAGGTATTTGGGCATCTGCTCTGATGTCCTCATTTCTACATCTGTCCCACGATATGCATCCTTCCACCCATCTCAGCCAATTCATCTCCATCATCTCTAGCTTCCTCACCTACTCTGCCTTCATTACACAGGTTCTGTGCATCACTGTTTTATACACCTTATTTTTCAGCTTCATTGGAATTCTTCAGTTATGCACAACCCTGCCATTGTATGCCAGCTGGATGCAGCACCTCTGATTCTAGCTTTGACCTCTTCATTCAGACTTCCTTCCTCCTCAGACATCCCTCCCAGATACTTAAAACTGTTAACCTGTTCCTTCTAACTCAGTTCTTAGCTTATTATGGTTCCCCCATTTGTTACCATTACATCTGTCTTATCTGTACTCAATTTCAGTTCATGTGCCTTCAGTTTTGCATTCCATTCCCATCCCCTTTACTGAAATTCTTGTTCAGAGTCTGTCTGTAATACCGCATCATTCGCATATAGTAACTTTGTTGATCTGTGCCGTCTGACCTGTGTGCTAATGTAGTCCATCACCAGTATGAACAGCAGTGGGCACAGAGCTGAACCCTAATGCATACCCAATAATACTGGGAACCCTATCTCTGAATCAGAACACTGTTTGCATTTGTGTCATTTTGTCTTTGTACATACCCTGCACAAATTCTACCAGTGTTTCTGGGACTTTGAACCATCTCCCAGATCAGCTTTCCTGGGAATATGTCAAATGCTTTCTCCAAGTCTAGGAACGCCCAGTTGAACTCTTTCCTCATCTCTATCTTCTTCTCAGCTATCTGTTTCACTGAAAACATTGAGTCAGCTGTGCTGTATCCTGATCTGAATCTCAACTGCTCTCCTTTAATTTTACTTTATACAGCTTTGCTTATCTGTTTATCGATTACCCTTTCCACACATTTCATGCAGTGTGATAGGAGACTGCTAGTGTTATAATGCCCACAGTCGGGAATATCTCCCTTTGTTTTTGTACACTGGCACTAGAATACTTATTCTCCAGTCATCTGAGATTTGTTTCTGTCCATATTGTTACAAGTATCCTTTTGAGCCATTTCTCCCCTAACTCATCCAACATCTTGATCATATGTGTCATGACCTCACCTGAACTTCTGCTTTTCCTGACTTCATTTTCCTTTGTGCTGGTCTTACTTTTTCTAAGGTGGGCTCCTCTTCTCTCATCGTAGATTGTTTCTGGGGCAGTACAGCTTCTGTGGAGTTTTTTTCATTGAAGCTGATGGAAATACTCCTTCCATCTGTCTTTGAAGTCCTGTGGAATGCATTAATAAAGGTGTTACACTTACAGAAGAAATGACTGAGTAATTATTTGGATTGCATTATTCTAGCAAAAAAAAAAATTCTTTGAGAACAGCAAATTTGTTAATTTCAGCAGTTTTTAATATATATTCATAGGTATTACTAAGCACGCTGTCCAGGAGAACCTTAAGAAGCCTAATTCAATTTTCCCAGTTGCTCCAGAGCACTGTATTATTAAGTAACTTGGTCAAAGTCACACACCAGTCAAATGGAGGCTGAAGGAATCAAACTCCTTACTATAGGAAGCAGCTTGTTAGTATCTCATAGGCTTAATCCGCAGCACTAACTGTCCAGAAAAAATACTCGGCTTCCATTCTTTAGGAAAGATAGTTTATATGTTTGTTTAATACATTTAACTGGGTAAACCTAATAGGCACAAGTGTATATTTTTTCAGGGTCAATCCAGAACCATTTTCAGGTTAAGTGAGTTACTCGGAGCCACATAGTAGGCAAACAGAAGTGGAAGAAATCAAATTCTGTACCCTGAGGTACAAGAATCAGCTCATTAACTAGTAACTGCCACTTAGAATATAATTCCTATTATTTGCTCAGTGAGTCATTTCTAATTCTTCTTGTTTGCTCAGTAAATAATATCACTGCATTTCTGGAAACCTCATACTGGTAAGAACTGGATAGAATCTTCACTGATTGCTGCACTTGTGACCTTGTGTGATTATTTGAATACCCTTCTATTGGGAGGACACTGAAATAGCATAAGGCATGCTGTTCATTTTGATGACACTAAAAGCTTATTTAGAAAACAATGCTTAAACTCAGGGAATGCTGCTCAGCTGAGTGAGATTGAAGTGGTTAAAACAAACTGCTGTTGCACTGTCCTTAATGATCAGATACATTTGTCACGCAAGGATATTATGTACTGTAGCAAAAAAAAAAAAAATGGAATGTAGTAAAGGCTGATTCTGAAATTAACCAAAGCCATATTAATGCAATAAAAAAATAGAAAACTCACCGAGCAAAACTAAGGCATTATTTTAATGCACATAGTTCTAAAAACAATATTGTAGTTTGTATATTTTGAGTGAGTAATTCATTAAAGGAGGATTTTATGGAAACTACTGGGGGAAAACAGATTTTTTTGTTTTACTAAACCCACATAGTATGTCATGCTCTACCCATTGCAACTATCCTGAAAAATGTGTAAGCATATTAAAAGCTAATTTATGTGCTCTGAATTTTCAGGCAGAAAGTGTTTTGGTTTTTGAAAAACTCTAGTGTCTAGACTGAAGAATTCCTAATTAGGCAGATCACCAAACAATGTTATGACGTATGCATTTATGAAGTGGAAGTCTCCTTTCTCCATTTTTTCTAATCTTCAACCATCCCAAAACAAACCACAAATGAATGCCAAACTGTGGCAAATCCAGGGCCACCTTAAGAAGCTGCAAACAGACTACAGCTCAGACTGGCTTATACTATGAATTCACTGCTAAATTCAAAGAGCACCCAATAATACTTTCTCAGTTGTGGTCACAGCTAGCTGGTTCATACATCACACGCCTCTGATTGGATCAGCTGTAGCTACAAACACAGATGCAGAGTCAAAACATGTTCCCTATTCCTCTAATATGAAAACTATTACCCAGATTTATCCATAGGTTCATAGGTTCATAGGTAGGTACTAGGCTATCTGCCTGAAGGCATTTATAAGCCTAGCCAGAATGTGTTGGCTTTCACCACTCCCTTAGATTAATTCCCTGTGCCTCTGTCCAGCAGAGCCACTGAAGTGATCCTGGGGTAAACTTTCTGTTTCCCATCCACTCATCAAGGTTCCTCTTAAAGAGTGCTAGCAAGGACCTCTGCCTAATGTAGATTGGAACCTTGTTCCAAAGCATGGGAAGTCTCTGGGACGGGAATCTGTCCCTCCAGCACGTCCTATTTATTGTTGTGGTGAGGTTTAGATCCCTAGAGCGTGTGGCTTGAGGGGATAAGGTTTTCTTTAGGTGGAGCATGTCCATCAATTCTAGGTTGGACATGGCCTTGTATGTCAGGCAGAGATCATCACTGAGCAAGTGGTATGCAACCAAGTACAGCTGTAGTTTCTTCAGTCGAGCTGCATAGGGCATCTGTTTGAGGCCAGTGATCCTCTTGATGAGGTACTTCTGTGGTCTTTCCAGCTGTTGCAGGTGTCTTGTAAGGTACATCCCAAATAGGGCATTGTACTCTATGATGGGTCTGATGAATGATGAGTACACAATGACCTCTTTTGATCTGGATGCAAACCCTTTTGTGATTAGGTGGGCCACATAGAAGAATTTTCTAAACAGTTTGGCAATGTGAATATCAAAGGAGAGATTAGTATCTACTTGGGTCCCCAGATCCCTTATTATGTTTTCCGTATTTAGGGGACTACCACCTATGTGGTAGTTTGTGGGTACTTTGTTATTTCCAAAGGGAATAACTATGCACTTTTTGGCATTTAGCTTGAGGCCATGATTTTGACACCAGGTATCTGTCTCAGTGAGACCTTTTTGGAGGATGTCTGTGTCAGCCAGTGAGTCAATTATAGCTCCTTGTTTGCAGTCGCCTGCAAACTTGGTCAGACATAGTCCTCCTGTGCTTGTCTGTACTTCTGCAAAGTATATGCCAAACAGGAGGGGTCCTAGGACTGAGCCCTGTGAAACGCCACTTGTAACTGGTTTAGAGTCAGACCTAGCTCCTGCAACTCTCACCATTTGGGTTATATCCATGAGCCAATTGACAACCCATCTTGTGACATAGGGGTTTATGTTCAGGCTGGTGTGCTTGTCTATAATACTAGAATGGGGAATGGTGTTGAAGGCCTTTGCGAGGTCTAGGTAGGCTGTGTGTACCACCTTTCCCTCGTCTATAGCCTTGGTAACTGTCTCAAAGAAGTCCACCAGGTTTAGAAGGCATGATCTGCCCTTAACAAAGCCAAACTGGGTAGGGCCCAGTGTTTGGAGGTTCCCAATGTCTCTGTTAATGAGTTCTATGATGATGCGCTCCATAGCCTTGCAGACAAAGCTCGTCAGGCTTATTGGGTGATAGTTCCTGGGGTCTGTTGTGGCTCCACCTTTGTGGAGCGGAATAACTGTTGCTGTGCACCACTCTATGGGTATGTAACCTGTGGAGAGGCTGAGTTTGAACAGTGTGTTTAGGTGAGGGGTTAGTTCATCTTTGAGCTCATGTAGGATGCAGCCTGGGACACCATCCAGTCCCACTGGTGCTGTGTTTTTGGCTTTGGAGAGGGCTATTTTAACCTGAGTGTCTGTGATTTCAGGGGCTCTACATTCTTCTGCTATGGTTATGGGCCCTTGTGGGGGTGAGAGGAGGGTGAAGTTTGCACTGAACCTGTCTGGAAAGGATGTTGGCAATATCGGTTGTTTCAGTGTATTTTGTGCCATTCTGCACTAACTCCGAGCAGATATGAGCATTGCCACTTAGATTCTTGACATAGCTAAAGAATGCCTTGTGGTTATCTTTGGAGTCCTTGGCAAGTTTTCTTTCAAAGCTCACCTTGGACAATTTTATGAGGGATCATAGTTTCTTGCTGATACTGATCAGGGATGTTGTCCCTTTTTGGGATTTTACTCTTTTCTGTACTAGTTTCCTCCTTATATTGTATAGCTTGTTTATGGCAGGGGTCCACCAGGCTGTTTTCCTTTTCTTGGAGGAGTGAGTCCTGGTTTTGCTTGGGATAGCACGATCCATGTATTCTTGTAGGTGCCCGTAGAATGTATAAGTAAAGGATTTTGCAGCTTGGACAGCATTATCTTTTAGCATAGGGGCTTTGAAACTATCCACCTCTGCCTTAAGTAACGTGAAGTTTGCTTTTGAAACGTTTTTCAAGGTGGTTTCCTTGTCCTGGGGTGGGGGCAGAATGTGGATATCCAAAGTGATTTGTTTATGGTCAGATATAACCAGCAAGGGGTTGACCTCCGGTGTGGAACACTGATCGCCCACGTTGGTGATGACCAGGTCCAATATATTGTCACCTCTGGTGCGAGTGTTGACCAGTTGTTCCAGGGCATTTGAGTTTATAATTTCTAGGAAATGTTGGGCAAGGGAATTAGTACTTGAGTAGTTCTCCCAGTTAATGTTTGGGTAGTTGAAATCACCCAATGTTAGGGTGTTTGGTAGGACCTTTATGTTACCCAGTGTTTCCAGAAATGGGGAATGGGGGTCCTGGGACATGATGGATGATGTGTAGCAAGCTACAGTTTGAATTGCAGTTTTGCCTGTTGTTAGTTGCACGTGGATAATCTCTGAAGCATCGTGCTGTGCCACTAACCTGGAGGTGTGGATATCCTTGATGAATATGGATACTCCCCCGCCTTTTGTATTTCGGTCTGGGTTCTGTGGCCAAAATGTATGGCATAAGTTGTAGCCTGGTAGTGCTGGGGTGCTCTCTGGACCCTTAAACCAGGTTTCTGTTACTGCACATATATCAATTTTCTCCATACTGAAGAGTGCCCTCAAGTGCATGCATTTTGAGGTTTAGACTTCTGGCATTGAGTAGTATTACCCTCAGATTTTTGTTACTTGTGCTATTTATGGTGGTGGGTTTGTCTTTTGAGCCTTGCCTAAAAAAGGCACTATGGGGGTGGCAAGAGCCTTGGCCAGTATTCGAAAGCCTAAGGGTGACAGGTGCAAGCCGTCTCTAGCGAAGCAGAGTGGCTTGTCGAGCATGTCATCCCAGGCAGACAGACACTGGATCTCCTTTGAATGACAGCAGAAACTTAGCCAATTGTGGAAATTGATCATTTTTCTTTATACCGTGGTATAATTCTTGGTGAGGGCAGGATGCTACTCAGGGTCATGGTCATACTGGCCTGGGCTACATGATCAAAGAGCTCTTCCATGTCTCTTTTCATGTAGTCCAGGGAGGTACGGCTGAGGTCATTCACACCAACATGGACAATGTCAGAGTCATATTTGTACTTGTTCTGGAGTGACCTGAGTGCTTGTGTTATGTGGCGGATCCTGCCCCCGACAGGCAGCTAACAGTAACCTTCTCCTTATTCAGCCTAGTGAGTGGGGATGTCAGTGTGCTTGACTATAGAGTCACCTATTACTAGTATGTTGGGTATGTTATTTTGCCTTGAGGGCTGTGATTGTGTGGCACACTGGTTTTGTGAAGTATGTGTTTTATTTTTTGTGTTGGGGTGGAGGTTGCTTGGATGTCTGCTTTGGAGGGTTCTGTTGCATTTGCAGATTTTTATTTAGAGCCTCCGAGTATGTTTTCGTGTATTTACGTGTGTTTTTTGCCGGTGCTGGTTTAATGGGTCTGTGTGAGACTGATGGTGTGATGCCAGTATTTCCCTTCTCCTCTTGGCTGTCTGATCCAGTCTTGGGTTGACAGAGCTTAGCCTCCAGTTAGAGGAGAGGGTTGTCTGTGTGCATGAGGCAGTTGTAACATTGCCTCAGAATGCCCAGATTCACCAGTTGGACTGGAGAGTAGACCTGAAACTGCCCTTTGGACATGCATGGATAGGTACAGTAAACTGTTTTACCGAATGGCTGGTAAGGCTGAATAGAGAGCCTTGACCTTCTGTAGTGCTAGGGTTTATTACTGCTTGCTATGAGTTTTGAGCAAGTGCCAGGCTGAGAAATGAATGGCTTGAGTGCTTAAGTTGAAAGTTCGTCAAGTTCCAAGGGAAAAATTGAAGAGGAGACTTTGTGGAGCCGGGAATAGTTATACCCTAGTTAAGCTGCCTGGTGCGCAAAACCAGGAAAATGCAGTTTTCTGCAACATAATACTTGTGCTTGTCTGACCTCTCCTTTCATCAATCAGCACCTGTTGGATTCCCCTTCCTAAAATAACTACTACCACTAACTACCTATCCCATGAAATGCTTTTCTTTACCTCTGTAATAGCAAACTTTGGTGTTCGGCTGATTGACCCATTGGCCCTTTCTCATCAACCACTAACTACTTATCACATGAAATGCTTTTCTTTACCTCTGTACTAGCGAACTTTGGTGTTCGGCTGATTGACCCATTGGCCCTTTCTCATCATTATTCCCACATGGACCTCACTCTCCTACTATAGCTTTCACTTGCTGACCATGGGGCTCATCCTGAAGGAGTGGGGTTATTCCTGCTTAAACTTACAAACTGCAACCACTTCTAGACATTTTCTGCCTTCCCACCTTGAAAGACTGCTCCCACCTTCATCTTCCTCTTCTTTATACATGACCTTGGTAGTGCTCTGGGAAGTCTTGTCCATATAATGTATATACCTGGCTATGAGATCCTGGCTAGATCCCAATATGATGACAATGGCACGATATACAGGAAGCATTTAGTTACTGTTTTTAAAAGTGTAAGAATGTGAACGGACACCTGAGAAGGAAAGTTTCAGGAGAAGAGGTAGTAGAACTAAGTTTTGAAGGAAGGATGGGAAAGAACTAGCTGGAGAAAAGGGGCAGCTCCAAGGATACAGGACATACACAGTTTTATAGGCAGACATCAGTACAAATAGAAGTAAAGTCCTCTGTAGGCCTGACAGAGAGTAGACAATTGTACAATTCAGCAACACCACAGCTACATGACCAGCTTTTTAGATACAAAGTTGTAACCTTTTTGTTAAAAATGTTATGGTTACAGTACCACGATGACCCATTTACCAAAGTTCATTTAGTTTAGCTACTTGGTTACCATTTTTATTGTTTCCACTTCTATTTTTTTCCAGAGCAACAGTTACATTCAATGGGCATGTTAGCTAAAAGTATAAATCAAATAAAAGAAAAGACGGAATAAATAAAATGAAAGACAAAGATCAAATGCTTTAGTGATTATAGAAGCATGTTTCTGATGTAGAAATTGGATCAGTAAATATGCTAAGGTTACAATTTGGATGGATATTAGAGTCTAAGTAAGCACTGGCGTCTTGATCAAAAAACAATCCCTTCCTTTCATGGCATTTACAACCCCTGTAAATCTGAATGTGCTAAGCTAATAAGAACTGACTAAACATCTTCAGCAATTATCTTTAGTGACCTTGTGTCATCTAAATGCATTTATAATAGCTGTGTTTTGTGTAAACTCAAAACGTCAACCATCAACTTCAGGTTAGCAGACTCAGAGACGGGTTTATTAAATAGAACCTTTAACTCTGGTTTAGGTGAGGCTAGATTAAAACTTTTTAACTGCCTTTGCAATACATCTTATTTTGAAACTTAGTGACTATGGATAAATTATTGTCATAAGGGACAAGGTACATGTTAAGAACAAAAAGGTCAGACTAATATAGAAAGTAAAAGAGGTAGTACAAATGCCAAAAGGCTGAAAGTAACTTGCCATTGGCAAATTAAATGGCGTCTTGCAAATATCGCACTTACAAAAAACATGGAATCTGTATGATACATAGTCTGTATTACATATTGTAAATTCTGATTGAGCTATGTCTTGAAAAAGGAATAAATGGGAGGGACTGAAGTGGTAGAAATGGTTAGTTTTTAGAATAATACCAGCTTAGGTTGCAGTTATGGACCATGGAAGCCAGAGGTCACAAAAATACTTAACAAATTAATGGATTAATATCGAAAGTAAACACAGTTTTCCTGCACTTTGGTGCGTGTGAAGTGCATGTTTTTTAAGTGGGTTTCTTTTCTCACATTTAGAAATTTCTAGTCATGTTTCTCAATGGAAATCACTGCTAGAAATAGCATACTGGTAAAAATGATTACTTTGGCACATTTTCTTGCAAGCATTGCATAGCCTGCCAATACATTCATGTTAGTACCAGTTATACCCATCCATCTTTAGGCTTTAACATTAAGAGCAAATGTTTTGCCAACTGCAGAACTTCTAATGTAGTATACTTCTCTTTCTGTGTGTCCTGCCATTCATTTTATGTAGGAAAAACGAATAGAATGTTCAAAGATAGAGTGCTTGAACATATTAGGGACATCAAAAATAAGAAAGACAGCAGTGCATTAGCTAACCATGTAAGCTGTGAAGATCCTACACATATTTTTAGAATTTTTTGTGATACAAGTAATACATCCTGACATCAGAGGGGGCGACATTGAGAATCACACTGAACGCATTGAGCAAGAATGGATACTGAAGCTTAATGCTGAAACCCCCCCCCAGGTTTGAATGGCATTGCTTCCTTTAAACCTTTTCTCAAAGCATGTCCATTGACACATAAATTCTAGTAACCTGCCCTTGGAAGCTTTAACTTTTAGTATGATATATACAGAAATGGTTAACCTGTTGTTATGTGCAGTGTTATTGTTATGTGAAATGCTTTCTCTACTTTTATAAGTAAGGCTATACAATGCACAGCACTCATGTGTTTTTAATTTAACTAATCATGACAATGTTTTTAATTAACTATAACCAATGATCTTAGCAGTGCTGATCACCTGACATGTCTTTTATTTATTTAAATGTTTTATAGTATTTTACTAGCTGTCTGATGAAGCGACTTGGTTAGTTATGAAAGCGCTTACTTTTTTGTTTAAATAAAATCTTTGGTGTGTGAGCTTTTGGTGCAGTTTTTATTCCATTTATATAAGTCTTGGATATGTAACTGTACAGATCCAGGGTAGCTCCCCATAATAGCTCTATAACACACTCTCTACATGATTGTACTCAATTAAACTCTTCCTACACAATAGTACTCACTTTATAATAGTGCTCAACTATGTTTAGTCACTATCACGCCTTCACTATCACCTTCCATTATATAATAAAACTCTCGAGCTGCTACTACTACTGAACTATATATACCTACAAGAGAGTGCAACCTTACGTACCGAGTTGCCAGCCCTGACGCACAACCTTCAAAGAAGGTACGCCCATTCACGCATGTCTCCATGCAGAAGACGCTCTAGCTGAGAATCGAACCGGACAGCGTCTTACTGTGAGGTGACTATGCTACCGCAGCACCACCACCGCGGATGCTGATGTCACTGTGTAAATGTACATAACCTCCTTTCTTTTTGTTCTGTACTTAAATAACATTTTTTATTGTATTTAGTGTACTAACCATTAACCATTATATTAACTGTAACCAAATATCTGAATAAAATAACCAACAAAAAGTATTGTATGTTCATATACTTTATTGTATGTTTATCCTATGCAGATATTACTTTGTTCTGTACTTAATTTACCTGTATTTTATTGCATTTATTGTACTAACCAATGTGGAGCTTTTCTCCCTGGGCCTCTGCTGAAAATGGGCTTCTTGCCTAGTTGGACTCTCTCAGTAAACAATGTAAAATAAAAATAAAAATAAATTTGTGGTAAATACACACACATACACACACACACACACACACACACACACACACACACACACACACACACACACACATTTATATATAAGTGATAATCACTCCACCGAATCAACTGCTCCTTGATTGTGGGAATGAATGAAATGTGGTTTAGTTTTCAATTCAATGAAATTTCAAGATTTCAGATGAATTGAACATTGAATTTATGTGGATAATGTAAGTGGAGATTTAGGAAAGTAATGTCAAAACTGTCAGATATTCCAAAGGTTTTAGCATTAGAGCGTGGGACCATTTATACGAACCATCTGTCCACCTTAGTTATACATGCTAACCCTAACCCAGGGGTTTGTTTGTAACCATAACCCAGCCTCCTACCTTAGAAAAACCCTTTTTGTAACACATCTGCCACTCAGGCAAATTACTTCTGAATGTGTGATATGGTTTTAGTGACTGGATTGCAGAAAGAAACTTTTTTTTTTTTTTTTTTGAAAATGCAATTTTTTTAGTTCTATTGATTGTAGAAATGTTGGCATCAATCACTTGATCATCAATGCCTGTGTATTATAATAAATTTACATTTACTAAGATTTTGTGTGTGTGTGTGTGTGTGTGTGTGTTTACATGCGTATATATATATATATATATATATATATATATATATATATATATATATATATATATATATATATATATATATATATATATATATATATGACTAAAATGATCACATGATTCAAGTGATGACCAATGTTGACAAAACATCAAAACTGTACACGTTGAAATACTTCCATGCATGTGACGAACAATAACCTCAGAACATGCAAAATTAAACAATCCCCACCCAAAAACAAAAATCTCTCTTTTTTTTCAGGAATGCAAGCCTCCCTGTGTCCCCCACACCCCTTGCTAATTATACTAATTATACTAATTATGAGATCACAGAATATTGGGGAAAGGGCATCTCCCTCAACCCCAAGAATTGTCCAGTCTCACACACTTGCCAAATTCTGTTGACTAAGCAGATGTTGATCAAGCCAGTGTTCAATGAAGGTTATGACTACACACACACACACACACACACACACACACACACACACACACACACACACACACACACACACACACACATAAATAATTGAGAGAGCCATTGATCATGCTAAAATCATTGCACAATATAATTGAAACCAGCTTCTGTGAAGACTACATCTAAAAATTAGAAATCAAGTGGCTTTATGGAGAGAGAGACATGTCCTCCCTTTCAACTTCTACACTCTTACAACTTTGTATATATTAACTATGAAATTTCATACAGTAGGGAAAATAAATGCCCTTTATCTTACTGTATCTTAGTCTCACCCCAAGTACCTTGTACTCACCATACACCTCACATGCACGCAAGCAAACTCACACATTTCAGAGCATTCTCTCAGACATGCACACAATAACCCATAATTACACACACACACACACACACACACACACACACACACACACACACACACACACACACACACACACACACACACACATGCACATACACACATGCACACACACACACACACACACACACACACACACACACACACACACACACACACACACACACACACACACACACACACACGCACACACACATACCCTCCTCTGCTTAAATATCACTAATCTCATTAATGCTAACTGATGAATCAATAACAAAATAAGGCAATTCCCATTTTAACTAAATGACACATATATAGACCTATACACACACACACACACACACACACACACACATAAAAAGCAAGCAATGCATGAATAATTTGAAGAGTTTAAGAAGAAATGTATGGGGCAATAAGCTGTAGTCATAAAAGCTGCCATAGCGTCTATTAGTAAGGTAGCAGTTAGCTATAGAGATTACTAACATCATTCAATAAATGCTCAACTTCAGAAAAAAGTGCCTGATGTGCAATGAAATGAAATACAAACTGCATCAAGTCTGCAGCAGCATTAGAGTGAGAACTGCATTATGTAAGTCTTTTTCTGTTGGTAGGGTGGAGACAGAAGACATACTTGTTATCTGCCATCTGTTTGATTTGGAAAAATTAGTATTTCTGCAAATAAATGTCTAAGTTATCTAAATAATTAAATTATAATTAGTACAGAAAAGGTAGTAGGAGTTAGAATAAGATGTATTCCTAAGGTTCGCTGTTACTGCAGATGAATGTAGCGTATGGTCTTCCTCATCTTTCTTACCTTTATTGAGTACAGGTGTACATGTCTGCATAAGTGTGTACACTCGATATAAAAAGTGTACACACCCCTATTAAAATGCCAGGTTTTGTGATATAAAAAAATAAGACCACAATAAATCATTTCAAAACGTTTCTCACTTTTAATGTGACCTATAACCTATACAATTCAATTGAAAAACAAACAAATCTGTTAGGGGAAAAATATAAAAAAATAAAAAACGTACAATAAGCTGGTTTCATCAGTGTGCACACCCTTAAACTAATACTTTGTCGAAGCACCTTTTGATTTAATTACAGCATTCAGTCTTCTTGGGTACACACCTGCCATCAATTAAAGAGACTGATTAACCACAAATAAAGTTCAGTTGTCCTAGTAGGATTTTCCTGACATTTACTCAGTTGCCTGCTACAGCAAAAGCCATGGTTCACAGACAGCTTACAAAGCATCAAAGGGATTTCATTGTAGAAAGGTATCAGTCAGAAGAAAGGTACAAAAAAATGTCTACAGCATTGGATATACCATGGAACGCAGTGAAGACAGTCATCAAAAAGTGGAGAAAATATGGGACAACAGTGACGTTGCAAAGAACTGGACACACCTCCAAAACTGATGAAAAGACAAGACAAAAACTGGTCAGGGAGGCTGCCAAGAGACCTACAGCAACACTAAAAGAGCTGCAGGAATTTCTGGCAAGTACTGGTTGTGTACTAGATGTGACAACAATCTTCCATATTCTCCATATGTCTGGGCTATGGGGTAGGGTTGCAAGATGCAAGCCTTGTCTTACAAAGAAAAACATCCAGGCCTAGCTAAAATTTGCAAAACAATACATCAAATCTCCCAAAAGCATGTGGAAAAATGTGTTATGGTCTGATGAGACCAAGACTGAACTTTTTGGCCACAATTTCAAATGGTATGTTTGGCGCAAAAACAACACTGCATCACCAAAAGAACACCATCCCGATGGTGAAGCATGGTGGAGGCAGTATCATGCTTTGGGGTTACTTTTCTTCAGCTGGAACTGGGGCTTTAGTCAAGGTGGAGGGAATTTTGGACAGGTCCAAATACCAGTGACTTTTGGCCCAAAACCTTCAGGCATCTGCTAGAAAGCTGAAGATGAAGAGGAAGTTCACCTTTCAATTATGACAATGACCCCAAGCATACATCCAAATCAACAAAAGAATGGCTTCACCAGAAGAAAATTAAAGTTTTGGAATGGCCCAGCCAGAACTCAGACCTAAATCCAATAGAAAATATGTGGGGTGACCTGAAGAGAGCCGTGCACAAGAGATGCCCTCGCAATCTGACAGATTTGGAGCACTTTTGCAAGGAAGAGGGGGCAAATATTGCCAAGTCAAGATGTGCCATGCTGATAGACTCCTACCCAAGAAGACTGAATGCTGTAATTAAATCAAAAGGTGCTTCAACAGAGTATTTGTTTAAGGTAGTGCACACTTATGCAACCAGCTTATTGTATGTTTTTTATTTTGTATATTTTCCCCTCTAACAGATTTGTTTATTTTTCAGTTTAAATGTTTTGAAATGATTTATTGTAATCTCATTTTTTATATATCACAAAAACCTGGCATTTTATCAGGGGTGTGTAAACTTTTTATATCCACAAGCTGTGTGGGAAGGTATCAGATACATCATATATATGCATCCCAGAAGTGATAAGACTAGCATCTAAGATTATAACTTTATTCTGAGTGTTTGATTTGCACTGTGCATTTAAGGAAGAAATTTTCCATCTAACATTCCTTATCTTTTTAACTAGTTATTAAATAACCTGAGTGGAATGATTTGGTGACTAGTCCAACAACCATCCTTTGCTAATCACTCTTAAGGATAATACTGAGTAGATCAATTCAGAAAAAGAGAAAATTATGTGAATAAAGCAGATCCTTCATAAGATTACATACTGAAAAACTAATCATCTAAATACAAGGAAATGTAAGGCAAAATGCAGCTTGACTCAGTCAGAGGGTCAGAGAATGATATGGAATTTACTAGAGTCAGTCATGCATGGCTTTGATGTAGTATGTGATAACATTAAGGTATAAAGAAGTACTTATGAATGCCGTTTTAATTTATAGCACAGTTTCCTAAAGAATCATTTTTATAGTTACTTAATTTACATGCATAAAAAATGTTTTGATCCAATTTAAAGACTTGTGATACATGAGAAAAGGGGCATAGAGTCTGACAAAAGAAATTAACAGAAATAGAAAAGTGCTGAAAACGGTACAGCATAAGTGATACATATTTTTAGCACAAATCCAAACTTCAAAAAATATTGGCAGCAGTAATGCATCTCTAGGTGCTGGTGACTTTTAAAGTTATGGGTGTTTAATTATCTCAGACTTACCAAAAAGTAATTTATCATAACCAAATGTGTCCCGTACTTGTAAAAGAATAACAATGAATTATGAAGTTTCCAAATCTTATTATGAATATGAATACCACAGGTTTGAAAGACTCAAGTTCAAATCAAAATAGTAAAAACGTCAACTTCTCCAAAAACATCATTTTGAAAACTATGTTTGAAAAACACTTTGTTGAAAATGCAAACAACATGACCCTAACCCTTAACCTAAAATATGAACTTAAGTAGGATCCTAACCTAGAAACTAACCTTAACCCTTACTTTAATTATAACCCAAAACTTAACCTAAAGCATAACCCCAATGAAGCCTTATTCAAACTCTGCCCTTACCCCTAAATAATACCATCCATAAAACTGGGCCTAACTCTTAACCTTAAATCACTAACTTGTGCCCAGCCTCAAGCATTGGTGACCTAGGCTGCTCTCTAGGGGTTCTCTCAGCTAAAGCACTTTTTCCAGTGCTGCTTTTTTCCATCAAAATAAAGCATGCCTCTTCCACAACATCAGTGTCTGAAGCAGCCATGGCCGCAGAGCTCCCTAAGGAAACTGCCACGCACTTCTTAATTTCTGGGCTTTCAGCTTAGTCTCAACCACAATTCTGAAAATGAATCACATAGCCACAAAGTCTGTCTGAGTTTCTTGCATTCACTGTCTAGATAGCAGTGGTGGGAACAAGGAGAAAGCCCAGAAACGTTGGACAATGATGGGTGATGGCAACAACAACATTGACAGCCTGTAGTCAACACAAAGACAGGATTGGTTGAGAGTCTGCAAGAGACTGCTGTTATTGTGGTATAGCTCATACAGAACAGCCTGGTGTATAATGGATATTTTTTTAACTCAGGCAGACAAATGGATATTATAAACAGTAAACCTTGTAGGAGTAATATGTGTGAACCAAGTTGGATTATATTTAGACTTTGGCCAGCTAATGCATGTTTCTAACAGAAATGAAATAAATGATTGGGTCCATTATTATTTATTTATGTTTATTTTATTTTAATCAGACACCCAAGGTCTGTATGATGGCTTATTGCTGGGTACCTGGGGATGGAAGTGACTGATTCTGTACTGTTATTGCTTTCTCAAGTTAATCAATCATTAAAAGAGTACTGCTGCTGGCAAAAGTGTGTTTCTATGAAACAGAGTGGAATAAATTACTGTATCTGTTATGTATTTTTATTAAACTCAGACATCTGAAGTGTACACAGTCAACAAAGTAGATAGAACTGCTGGGTAAAGGGGACTGTTTTTTTAACAGACATCCAAAGTGTACACAGTCAACAAAGTAGATAGAACTGCTGGGTAAAGGGGACTGTTTTTTTAACAGACATCCAAAGTGTACACAGTCAACAAAGTAGATAGAACTGCTAGGTAAAGGGGACTGTTTTTTTTAACTAACTGACACTGACGTTGTTTACTTAAGTTAAACAGTCATAATTCTGGCTTTGCAGGACAAATATGTATTTGTGTGGAACAAGTTGTAACACTTTATTTTGGCTACTGTTTATGTGAAACACTGTTGAATTACATTACTGTGGCCATTATATTTTATCGCATCTCAGGCGTACACAGTCAACAAAGGGGATAAAACTACTGTGTCTGGTGTTTTTGTGGATGAAATTGATTGGTTCTGCTTCCATTTTCTCAGGTTAAACAGTCATTAATCTGGCTTTGTAAAATTAGTGCTTTGTGCATTTCCTTGAAAAATTGTGAAATACATTACTGTGACCTTTATCTTGTTTCAGTGCAATCAGACATCCAAGCTATGTGCAGTCAACAAAGTGTCTATAATTACTGAGTATGAGAGCTGTATGTGGATGAAAAAGACCATTCTGTTGTGAGTAAGCCAGTTATTAATCTGACTTTGCAGGACTAGTGTGCATGTATGTGAAGCAAGTAGGAATGCTTTACTGTGGCCACTGCTTCTCGAAATGAAAATTAGGACCTGAGGTGTGTATACAGTCAGTAAAGTGGCTGTAATTAATGGATATAGAAGCCATCTAAACAAAACTGTTTAGAAAACAAAGCCTGTTACTGTTCTACCACAGTGAAACTATCATGAATACAAACGTCACCTGTGCATAAAGTGACTTACACCTGTTGCTGTTCTTGCATAGTTTAACTGTAATTCAACTGGATTGAAAGAAACAGAGTCACCCCATGTAGTGTATTTGCTAAAAGCAGTATACAATTAATTTTGCTTAGACTTATACTTGTGTGTTTGTGTTGGGTGTTGCATGGCATCTTACAGTAACAAGTTTGGCATAAGTTCTTTCACTTCCCATTACAGTCAGACATTAGTATTGTATACATTAAGCTGGCGCCCTTGATCTGAGCAGGTCGTCTGTGAAAGTAAATAATTATTGCTACAGAGGTGCAATGAGTAGCACTGCAATCTCACAGTGCTTGGTTGTGTTGTTTTTGTTGGGTTTTTGGTTGTGATCTATTTTGTTTAGATTCTATATGTCCTCCCAGTCTCTGCATTTTTCTAGGTGCCTTTTTTCCTCCACAACCCATATATTTCAGATGTGAACTGCCATTCATCAATTTGACTGTTGGCAAGCATGCGCTGTGTGTATGTGTGTGTGTGTGTGTGTGTGTGTGTGTGTGTGTGTGTGTGTGTGTGTGTGTGTGTGTTTCTTTCTTAATAGACCTGACTTGACATGGGCAGGGTCAATATGTGTGTGAGTTTGTGAAAACATGGAAAATATATCACTGATTTTATCTATGCACATCCATAATACTTTGAGGACACATACATAGTTGTCCATAACCATCTTTGTCTGTCTGTCTGCCTGTTTCTCTCACTAGATGTATATATGCATGTTTGTACATATGCACACACACATGCACACACACACGTGCACACACACACACACGCACACACACGCACACACACACACACACACACACACACACACACACACACACACACACACACACACACACACACACACACAAAATGCATGCCTCCTTATCCCGATCCCAAAAGACCCCCACTTAATTTAACTGAACCCCATTGGAGGTGTGCATAAGAGGTTTGCATAGCTAGAGTTCTTCTGGTTAGCAGTAATAAAATTAATCAATTATCTTTAAATAATAACCCTCAGAATCCACAGCTATATAAGGGGATTTCTGACACAGTTTCTGTAGGAAGGCCCAGTCTTTAATCTTTGTTATGATTCCACCTAGTCTAAAACTGGTGATGCTCAAAGGTGTGTTATAAATTGTGTGGAGGCTGGCTGGGGACAATGTGTTAATTATTTCCTTAATTTTCCTCACAATCAAACCTCAGAGGTGTGCACAGAATGTTGCTATTGATTGTCTATCCGCAATGCACTGTTTAGGAGTAACAATCTAAAATACATTACTGTGATCATTATTTGTTAACTCTCATGAGCATCAGGTGTGTATACAGGTGGCTACTTTCTTTCTTTCCTTCTGAGGCTTGGGACAAGGAAGCATGCTTTTTATATGTGTCTGTTAGTAACAATTTGAAATATGTCACTGTGGCCATTTATTCTTTCATTGTTGTCCCTGTCTAATATCAAAGTGGTACACAAACGATGGCCGTCTTTTGTGAGCAGAGAAAGGGAAGCATGCTGTGCATATGTATAAAAGCAGCAAATTGAAATGCATATCTACTCTTTCTCATTTCTTTTTTCAATTTCATTTCAGTTTTTATTTATAAGGGTACACAGAAGTTGACCACCTATTGGGAGGGATAGGGAGCCAGGCACTATTCACACGGTGAGTTACATGTCCTCACAGACATTTGTCTTTTCAGTTAATTGGGCATTGCTGTTTTTGTCAACTT
>NC_056725.1:1181562610-1181672610 GCF_019279795.1 Protopterus annectens | reverse complement strand
ACCAAAATCCACACATAGAAACACAAAAACATTAGTGGAGCTTCTCAATAATAATCTGCTCAAGCAACAGAGACCTCCAAAGCAAAAATGCAAGCAACCTCCACCCCCCAACACAACCCAAATGGCACATAGTCCACAGACTCAGTGTGCCACTCAACCATAGCCTATAAGGCAAAACAACATAACCAACACACTAGTCATAGGTGACTCTATAGTCAGGCACAATGATGTCCCACTCACCAAGCTAAACAAGGAGAAGGTTATTGTCAGCTGCCTGTTAGGTGCCAGGATCTGCCAAATAATTGACTCACTCAGGTCACTCCACAACAAGTACAAATATGACTCTGTCATTGTCCATGTTGGCGTGAATGACCTGAGACATACCTCCCTGGACTACATGAAAAGAGACATGAAAGAGCTCTCTGATCTTGTAGCCCAGGCAGGTATGACCCTAGCCCTGAGTAGCATCCTGCCATCGCCCAGAATGATACCGCAGTACAAGGACAAAATGATTGACTTCAACAATTGGCTAAGCTTCTGGTGTCATTCTAAAGGGTTCCAGTATATGTCTGCATGGGACAAAATGGTCGACAGGCCACAATGTTTTGCCAGAGATGGCCTGCACCTTTCACCCCTGGGATTCTAGATACTGGCAAAGACTCTACCCGCCCCTATAGTGACTTTTTTTAGGCAAGATTCAAATGACAAATTAGATGAGTAAACACAGAAAACAAGGTGGCACACCGTAAAGGGCAAACGTAGCACTGCTCAGTAAAAGATAAGTAAAACCAGTATTTAAAAATACAGCAGTCCACAAACCATGCAGCCCTCAAAGTAAATAAACCATAAAATAATAAAAAACAGTTTTTATTATACAAATAGGTAAGTGCTTTCTCATATAAGCTTCTTCAGACCATTAAAACAAACAGTGGTCAAGACTCAATTAAATACTAGGCATCTACCAATCGACTTTCACCAAACTACTAATACATTAATTTAAAATAAAATTAACAAAACTGATACTGAATGTCACCTTCATGTATAGTAGGTCTAACCAAATGTATTACCATAAATCTAAAGCTGTGATCATCCCCCTGTGCAATGATATGTTTAGATAGGGCATTGGTTTGTGACCTGACTCTATAAAATTCGGAATTCAACTGAGAGTAAAGAGGTGAAGTGGATACTGAGGCTTAGGGGTGATAGAGGCAAGGGTTTAAATGAGAGAGCCTCAATTAAGCCCACATTAAAATCCAGGCAGCTTTTGATTAGGTAACTATGTTGATAATTATATTTTTATATCTATTTTTCTATATATTTTTATATATTTTTTTTTATTTTGATCGTATTGTCTTATGTTTGATTTGGATACACGGTATCAATTTTAATTTTATTTTAAATTAATGTACTAGTAGTTTGGTGAAAGCCGATTGGTAGATGCCTAGTATTTAAATGAGTCCTAACCACTGCTTGTTTTAATGGTCTGAAGACGCTTATATGCGAAAGTGCTTTCCTATTTTTATAATAAAAACAGTTTTTTTATTATTTTATAGTTTATTTACTTTGTGAACTGCATGGTTCATGAACTGCTCTATTTTTAATTACTGGTTTCAAATGACAAATTCACCACTGTAACAGGAACAGGCAAGCAAAAACTGAGGGTAATGCTACTCAATGCTAGAAGTCTAAATCTCAAAATGCACTCCCTCGAGGCACTCCTTAAAATGGAGAACATCGATACCTGTGCAGTGACTGAGACCTGGTTCAAGGCTCCAGAGAGCACCCCTGCATTACCAGGCTATAACTCAAACCACACTTTTCGGCCACCTAACCTAGACCAGAACACCAAAGCTGGAGGTGTGTCCATATTCATTAAGGATATCCAAACCTCCAGGCTAGTTGCTCAGCATAATGCATCCGAGGTTATCCAAGTGCAACTAACTCTGGGCAAAACTGCAACCCAAATTGTAGCTTGCTACAGATCCCCCACCATGCCACAGGATTCCTACTCTTCTTTTCTTGATATACTAGAAAATATTAGGGTTCAACCAAACACCATAATAATGGGTAATTTCAACTACACCACCATTAACTGGGAAAACTACTCATGTACCAACTCCTTCACTCAACGCTTCCTGGAATTCATAAATTCCAATGCCCTGGATCAACTTATTCACACCCCCACCAGGAGCAACAATGTCCTAGACCTAGTCATTACCAACATGAGTGACTGGTGTTCCACACCTGAAGTCAACTCCTTATTGGTCAGATCCGACCATAAGCTAATCACTCTAGATATCCACATCCCGCCCCCACCCACCATTAAGGAAACCACAGTAGAAAATTTCTCCACAGCCAACGTCATGTTTCTTAAGACAGAAGTGGTGAACTTCATGACACCCATGCAGATGGACAATACAGTTATGACTGCTGAATCCTACACAAATGCACTCTATAAGCACTTACATGAGTGCATGTATCATGCTATCCCAAACATAACCAAGATGCTATCCTTCAAAAGAAGAAAGCCAATCTGGTGGTCCCCTGCCATAAACAAACTATACAACAGAAGGAAGCAACTGTTGCAAAACAGAGTAAAATCCCATGAGTGGAGGAGTTCCCTGGTCAGGCTCAGTAAGAAGTTGAGATCCCTTATAAAATCCTCTAAAGCTAGCTATGAAAACAAAATCACCACTGATTCTAGGGACAAACACAAAGCATTCTACAGCTATGTCAAGAATCTCAGTGGCAACACCCACATCTGCTTTGAGTTACAGCACAATGGCACGGAAATTACAGAACCAACTGATATTGCCAACATCCTGGCAGATAGATTCAGTGCTAACTTAACCCCCCTCTCACTCCCTAAAGGGCCAATATCTATACAGGAAGAATGCAGAGTCCCTGTAATCACAACTCTGCAGGTAAAAGCTGCACTCTCTAAAGCCAAAAACATAGCATCCATGGGACCGGACAACATCCCAGACTGCATTTTACATGAACTTCAGAATGAACTGGCTCCCCACCTAAGCACCATGTTCAATCATAGCCTCACATCAGGCTTTGTGCCCATTGAATGGCACACAGCAACAGTTATCCTACTCCACAAATGGGGAGCCACCACTGATCCCGGGAACTATCGCCCTATTAGCCTGATGAGCTTGGTCTGTAAGGCCATGGAACGTATCATCATGGAACTCATAAACAAAGGCATTGGTAACCTCAAACCTCTGGATCCCACCCAGTTCGGGTTTGTGAAAGGCAGATCAAGCCTCCTGAACCTGATCGACTTCATTGAGGCAGTCACCAAAGCCGTAGACAAGGATAAGGTGGTTCACACAGCCTATCTTGACCTCGCCAAGGCTTTCAACACCATCCCCCATTCTGGAATTATAGCTAAACTCACTAAACTAGGTATAAATCCCTATGTCACAAGATGGGTTGCCAACTGGCTCACTGACAGAACCCACACTGTAAAAGTTGCAGACTCCAAATCTGACCACAATAAACAGGACATGCTGGAGGGATAAATTCCTGTCCCAGAGACTTCCCATACTGTGGAACAAGCTACCCATCTATGTCAAGCAAAGTTCCTCATTAGCACTCTTCAAGAAAAATCTTGATGAGTGGATGGGAAATAGGAAATACACCCCAGGGATCACTTCTGTGGCTCTGCTCGACAGAGGCACAGGAAAATAACTTTCTTGGGTGGCGTAAGCCAGGAAACCTTGTTGGCTAGGCTTTCTTAGGCCCTTGGGCCGATAGCCTAGTACTTACCTATGAATCTATGAACCTATAAGCAGAAATGTATGACGACAGAACATTTTAAGCCATATAAAATATTCCCCCCTCAAACAAATGCCCTATACTGACCGTCTCAAGAAACTCTAGCTTTACTCCGTAGCGTATCGCCTACTCCGAGGTGATCTCTGCCTAACATATAAAGCTATGTCAAACCCAGAGTTGTTGGACATGGTACACCTAAAGAAATCCCAATCCCTCTGAGCTACATGCTCTAAGGACCTAAACCTTGTCACCACAATAAACAGGACATGCTGGAGGGATAGATTCCTGTCCCAGAGACTTCCTATACTCTGGAACAAGCTACCCATCTATGTCAAGCAAAGTTCTTCATTAGCACTCTTCAAGAAAAATCTTGATGAGTGGATGGGAAATAGGAAATACACCCCGGGGATCACTTCTGTGTCTCTGCTCGACAGTGGCACAGGAAAATAACTTTCTTGGGTGGTGTATGCTATGGAATCTTGCTGACTAGGCTTACGTAGGCCCTTGGGCCAATAGCTTAGTACCTACCTATGAAACTATGAACCTATAAAAGGGGGTTAGACAGATACCTAGGAAAAGACACATATAAAAACAGGTAGTAAGAGTTTCACCTAATGCTGGATTTGAACCATTGTACAGCAAATTGTACCATATCATGTGTGTCAAGAAGACACATAGGTGAAATGGAGAGCTATGTATGGGTTTTTATTTTTTATTTTTTTGTGGGACAGGTGCCCATTTTTTACTTTTTTTACTTTCAAAGAGAAGGGAAGGAGTTTAGGAATGTGAATATCAGATAGGTTAGGTTAGGAAGAAGGCACAGACATAAGGGACATAACAGACAGACAGGTATGGCGATACACCCAAAAGGTTGGGGGATGCCAGGATTGGGGATGGATGGGAGGCATCCATGTCAACCATGTGAACAGTGAGAATCTAGTCCTCACCCTCATAACTGTCATCACTGTCTCCTGTTTCAGATTTCTGTGTCAGTGCTTGACATTGCATTAGCTTGTCTATATGATGCAGCACCTTTTCTACACAGCTGATTCAGGCACTGAAGCCCCTTTCCATTATACCCTCCACCAGCCCTGCCAGCTGATGGAAGGTGACAAAATCACTTCCTCCACTACTACTATTCCCAGTGTGTACCAGTGCACCAGGTGCAGGGGCAGGGCTACCTGATGCAGATGGGTCAGAGGTTGTGGAGACAGTGCTGACAACTTGGGACCCTGAAGTGCTGGGTGTCTGTGTTGCAACCTGTGGAAAAATGGCAGGCTGTTCTACAGTGATCGATCTACCTCTCTGTACTGCATGTCAGTTTTTGCACCCACTTGCTTAGAAAAAACAGCTCTTGTACTCACTTTCCTCACTTGTCTAGAGGAAAATAGTTTTTTATTCAGGCATGTCCAAGGGTCAGCTCCCAGTGTTCTCTCCTGACTATCTTATGAATCTGAGCATCTTGGGGCAATGTAGCAATTGCCTCATGTTCACAGACAACCCTCTCCTCCTAACAATACAATCTGTGAGAGATGCACGTATCTAGCCAAACTGGAATTAAAGCTCTCTCCAACCAAGACTGAACTTGACAGTCAAGAAGAAAAGGTAAACACTTGCACCACACCACACCACACTCATCACATAGTCTCACTAAACCTATACCACCAAAATCCACACATAGAAACACAAAAACATTAGCGGAGCTTCTCAATAATAATCTGCTCAAGCAACAGAGACCTCCAAAGCAAAAATACAAGCAACCGCCACCCCCCAACACAACCCAAATGGCACATAGCCCACAGACTCAGTGTGCCACTCAACCACAGCCTATAAGGCAAAACAACATAACCAACACACTAGTCATAGGTGACTCTATAGTCAGGCACACTGATGTCCCACTCACCAGGCTAAACAAGGAGAAGGTTATTGTCAGCTGCCTGTTAGGTGCCAGGATCTGCCACATAACCGACTCACTCAGGTCACTCCACAACAAGTACAAATATGATTCTATCATTGTCCATGTTGGCGTGAATGACCTGAGACATACCTCCTTGGACTACATGAAAAGAGACATGAATGAGCTCTCTGATCTTGTAGCCCATGCAGGTATGACCCTAGCCCTGAGTAGCATCCTGCCATCGCCCAGAATGATACCGCAGTACAAGGACAAAATGATTGACTTCAACAATTGGCTAAGCTTCTGGTGTCATTCTAAAGGGTTCCAGTATCTGTCTGCATGGGACAAAATGGTCGACAGACCACAATGCTTTGCCAGAGATGGCCTGCATCTTTCACCCCTGGGATTCTAGATACTGGCAAAGACTCTACCCGCCCCTATAGTGCCTTTTTTAGGCAAGGTTCAAATGACAAATTAGATGGGTAAACACAGAAAACAAGGTGGCACACTTCAGAATAAACTGGCTCCCCACCTAAGCACCATGTTCAATCATAGCCTCACATCAGGCTTTGTGCCCATTGAATGGCGCACAGCAACAGTTATCCTACTCCACAAAGGGGGAGCCACCACTGATCCCGGGAACTATCACCCTATTAGCCTGATGAGCTTGGTCTGTAAGGCCATGGAACATATCATCATGGAACTCATAAACAAAGGCATTGGTAACCTCAAACCTCTGGATCCCACCCAGTTCAGGTTTGTGAAAGGCAGATCATGCCTCCTGAACCTGATTGACTTCATTGAGGCAGTCACCAAAGCCGTAGACAAGGATAATGTGGTTCACAAAGCCAATCTTGACCTCGCCAAGGCTTTCAACACCATCCCCCATTCTGGAATTATAGCTAAACTCACTAAACTAGGTATAAATCCCTATGTCACAAGATGGGTTGCCAACTGGCTCACTGACAGAACCCACACTGTAAAAGTTGCAGACTCCAAATCTGACCACAATAAACAGAACATGCTGGAGGGATAAATTCCTGTCCCAGAGACTTCCCATACTCTGGAATAAGCTACCCATCTATGTCAAGCAAAGTTCCTCATTAGCACTATTCAAGAAAAATCTTGATGAGTGGATGGGAAATAGGAAATACACCCCAGGGATCACTTCTGTGGCTCTGCTCGACAGAGGCACAGGAAAATAACTTTCTTGGGTGGCATAAGCCAGGAAACCTTGTTGGCTAGGCTTACTTAGGACCTTGGGCCGATAGCCTAGTACCTACCTATGAACCTATGAACCTATAAGCAGAAATGTATGTTGACAGAACATTTTAAGCCATATAAAATATTCCCCCTCCCAAAAAAAAAATGAGGGAGGAGGTGTGGAGCAAGATAAAAAAGAGAGAGAATTAGATACATGACATATTACATGACTATATAATTTCAAAAAATACACAGTTATGGTTAACTAGTTTATACACCTTTGCCACATGTAAGTATGTTGGAAAGGTCTTACTCTGTTGTACCATTAGTCAACTGCACTGCTATGATGTCATAAATGTGACTATTTATTTCAGTATTGCCATATTGTATACAATTACAATAGCTGTGGTGGTGGTGTTGCGGTAGCGTTGTCGCTTCACACTAAGACGTTGTCCTGTTCGATTCTCAGCTAGAGTGTCTTCTGTGTGGAGACATGCGTGAATGGGCATACCTTCATTGAAGGTTGTGCGTCAGGGCCGGCAACTCAGCACGTAAAAATCTACTGCCAGTCATTAGTGGACTGGAGTGCCGCTGTGGCGACCCCTAACCGGGAAAAGCCGAAAGACAAAACAAAACAAACAATTAGGCTTACAGTAAGACCTGATCCATACATACCCTGTGCCTCTCTGAGGCAAATTAACCTCTCTTGGTGTGTCTCCCTGTTTGCTGCATTGTCTTCAGCAGATGTACAATAGTGAAGAAAAGACATGAAAGCATATTGAATGACAGTCTTGCTTGTGTCCTGCATTCTACATCATTTAATGCTGATGGGTCAGTATACTTACACAGCAGAATGATATCAGTAGTTCTAGACTCATCCTCCCATCAGCTAAGGATGTCCTTCTTGTGCCATTTCGTATCACTATAGTAGTGATAGTAGTTCTGTCCAGTGTGTAGGACTGCAGTTGCACTGGAGACAGCCTTGGTTAATCTGTTCTAAGCCTCAGTCTTATTCTGAAACCCAGTATAGTCCCCCTGCAGCAGCCTATGGCTTCTCAACACCCCATCTCTGTGCTTTAAATTTAGCACTATCGTCTCCCTCACCAGTCATGCATGCAGGAGAAAATCACAACTCTATGTCTAAACTGGTGACAAATTCCAATCTCGCATTTAACAGCTAGTGCGCAAACACAGAAAACCATGCCAACTGCATTTGCATGATGGAAAGCACAGAGAGGCACTGGCAAACAAAGAAGTAGGTATTTTATGCATAATTTTCTTGGGTGGTGAAAGCCAGGGTATCTTTTTGGTTAGGCTGATATAGGCCCTAGGGCCAATAGCCTAGTACCTACCTATGAACCTATGAACAATGAATGTGTGAAACATCGCTGTGAGATTTGCCATGTGTGCTGCTCAACCTATTCACACTTTTTTGGATGGTCAGCACTGACATGCTTAATGGCTTGGCTTGTTATCCTTGGTGTTTTTGAGGTTAAATAGTATGATGTGGCACATAACATTCTGGAATTATACATGTAAAAAAGTTAGTTAACCAATGTGGGAATCAAACCTAAGGAATAAGCAATGCAGAAAGTTCAAGCAAAGTCATTATTTTTTAGTGCTACAGAAGAACTACACAGATAAACTGCATTCAGATAGGCCTGTATGTGTGTGACTTTAGGAAGTCCTATGAAATGCATTCCCATGAAAGAGGCAGCATTACTGTTTGTAAACGTATGTCAGATAGTTAGACTTTCATGAGATGAGTATTACAGGTTGAGGTATGATATATACATGCTTCACCACACATCCTGTCCTAAATACAGAGGTTGGCTATGTAAGGACAGAATATGATTTTAACTTAAGTATTCTGCCCATCATAGATATGCAAGTGCATTTTAATCCATTATCATAATTACCCTGCTTAAACAATCACACATACACATTCAAGTGTGTTTCATAACTAAATCATTAATGAGATATGCTACCTAGAAAAAAATATTCATCAAAGCATTAATTATTTCTTGCAATAAACCTAATTATGATTGCCATTTGTATGTAGTGTTACCTTCTTAATCAAAATGTTGTTAGAAATTGCATTCTGACACCCTTTGAAAAAAATAAGAACCAGGTGGATTTGAACCCTAGATCACATATGTTCTGTTTCTAAAGTCAGTGTACTTTCATCTTGTACTACAGGTACAATGAAACAGCAGCTTGATGTTATCTACTGTCCAGAGGGCTGATGCCCATGCATTGCTGATAAGCATGTTACACTAGGCTGCCCAAATAAAAGTTTTCACTTTTTTTTCCTTAAACAGGTAAACTTGATTGTACACCACTCATCAGCAAGCGAGTGGAGAAGGCAAGCATATGAAATTCTGATGAAAGTAAGTCATAAATATTGAGTAATAAACTCCGCATTCCCTTCACATGATACGGATATGAATACCAGAGCAGCTCAGATATGGGTCCTAAGTCAGTGCATTTACAGCTTCTGCCACAGACAGACGCATACAGCATGTACACATGAATCACTCATTAGAAATGCAATACAGCAGAGACAAAACTGTTTGCACTAATGAAAATTATAGAAAAGAAATTGTTCACTCTTTCCTTCACCTGTGAGCACCGTTTGTGCTCTGCTAAGTAGTGTGAGAATTACACAGGCAAACAAAGCATATATAACAATTTAAATTCCACACAATAAAACACAAACTGCATTTTCACTTCTCCATACATTACAAGCAGCATGTGGTTTTAAGATGGATTCCAACCCTGCATCCTCTTTCCTGTAAAATGCACTACTGATGGCATGCCAGTTACATTTCTCAGTTTGTACCTTGGGCAGTGGACTTTCGTTCACTGCTTCAAAACGCTGCCAGTCAACAGTGTGCTTTGCTAAAATGCGTGCAAATTGAGGAACACACACAAAAAGATAAAAATACTGTCAGTAGTAACAAATATCAGGCAATAATAATGAAAATGCTGGATTGTGAAGTTTCTGACATCTGTGTGTGTTACAATCAGATCATACGTTCAGGAAATATGCATTAACTCTTGCAGACAGCATACTACCTGAATTTGAACCCTCTGTTCAGTGCAATAACAACATATACTCAATTGTGTTTTTTTATCCGTCTTTTCCAGAAACACAAGAATTGAGCAAGGTTCCTTTCTCATTTGCTTGAACATGTCTAGATCAATGTAATATTGACAAATACTTTAGGATAATAATAGCCCACACCATATTAATGTAAGGTTGCCAACACTGTTTTTTCTCTTTATTTTCTGAGAATCTTCCCCTCCTTCCTGTCAGCTAAACTACAGAAATGCAATGTCACGAGCATTTGTTTGCATCTTTGTTTCAATGTGTAATATCACTGGTTAGCATTTCAGACAAATTTTAAGCAGATGATGGACAGTGTGCTCAGTACAAGAATATAAATGTTGCTAAGGTTGTTTTCATAGCTCTCAAGGTGCTTACTTTTTATTTTGTCTAATCTGCATGATAGACTTCAGAGAGAAGAGTCTGTTCAGTATTGTTTGTTGTAGTCAGAGCAATCAGTAACACTTGCAAGCCGTTAAAAGCTAACAATTGTCATTTGTCCTTCCCCACAGTCCTGGGGTGCGTGCATGCAGTCGTTTAGCCTCTTATACCATGTTTGCAACCCCTACATCAAGTAATTTTTTTTTTTTGGTGTTCAGAAATGCTAATAATTTAATACCACATTTGCATCTTAACAGTATTCGGGGGCTGAATCTACACTATATAAAGGTAATGGTGTAAGTATGGAAGTGGAAGGAGGGGAAACTGATTGGATAGAGACAGACCATTACTGCTAATTACATGGAGGAGATTGTTCTACAAATTTCTTAATTATTTCACAAAGTGCTTGCCCTCTTCACAAACTGCTTACATGTTCATATTTTTAATGTATTTCAATATACAATAGAAAAAAGAGGGTTGATATGTATGCAGTTGTTTCATTCACTGCTGATGTACTGCACATGTCCGCTTCTGTTGTACTTTCCAAGTTAGATCACAGTGTTATGTTATTATTTGCTCTTGGAACTTCACCAGTTACTGCAGACAACTGTATTGTGTTTACGATCAACTTCAAGAGGTTGTGCATGTATAGCTAATGGAGGTGTTAGGCTTCTCAAGTGTCCCATGGCAACCTTCACAACAGTGGAAAGACCAAAGAAAATTACCTTATTATTGATAATCTTGCCATCCAGCAGTCATTTAAAAAATGCTATCCTCATTACAGATATGTTAACCAAATGGATGTAATGCTAATGTATTAAGGATTTTTTCCTTTGCGGGGGCCCTCTTAGCTTGCGTGTAGTCCGAAATGAGCACTATGTGTTCAATTATTTTGTGTTGAGAATGGATGCACTGATTTTGTTTGAGGAGAATGCTTTTTGTATGTGCTACAATTTTTTTTCTGTTTCATATCATACAGGATTATGACACCCAGGCCACCTGTTCCAAGCAAGCCACCATTCAGTAATGCAATCTGCCATGGATCCTTCCTGCTTGGCAGGGGCAAAGGTGATACATCTGCCAGAAGAAGCATATGGCAGCAGGTGTTCGCTGATATAAATGCAGTGGGCATGTGAGAAACTGTAATTAGGTGTGGTACCATGAAACTGATACAATCACAGCAGCCTGCAGGAGGGCTGTTGCTGAAGCACAAGAACAGATGGCTATGGGAGTGTTCCTGTTATAGAACCACCATTCATTGAAAATAAGCATTTGCTGTCCACTGTCAGAGATCCAGACAGCTCAGCAGAGGGTTCTCACAAACTCCTTGATGTTGGTGGAGATGTGGACAACAGACCAAGGTTGTCTTAAGAAGAAATTCTAGGTATGCTCTGCATAAGGTATTTAATGCCATTCCAGTCATCTTTATGTGCTAATGTGTTACTACTTGTACATCTCTAAACACTGAGATGTGTGCCTTAGAAGAGAGAAGAGTCCAACAGAGATTGTTTTGAGGGGAATGGCCAGCCTAATTCATTCTGAGATATTTCTTAGGCCATATAAGGAAAGCATTATTCTCTTGTCCTGGTGTCATTTGCACTGTGATACTTATTAGCCTTCTTTCTACTGCCTTCATCTTTTTCCAGGAGCATCAAGATAATCGTATGAAAGACCACCTGCACATGGTAAGCGCAAACTTTCTTTGATTAGATTAACATTACTTAGATATAATTCTGAGGAGAGAGTAAAAAATAATGTATTCCTTTAACATCTGAAATCGTTTAACATGAGTGTTTAGAACACATTTTGGATCATTTGCCATCACTATGTCTCCCCTTTTTTTGTTTTGTTTATTATCACAGGTGATTCTGATAGTGGCAGTGTAGAACTGGTACCAACTGATGTCACAGTATCGATAGCTTCTAATGATGATGGTGATGATAAAGAGGCACAGTCAGGGGATGCAGAGGTTCAGTCTGACACTGAGGTTGTAGCTCACACATTCACTCACCTTTTTTTTTCTGGACATAGTATGCCTATGTATACCCATTCCAATGAGCCCTCAGATACAGGACAGGCTGACGATGACATGGTTGATTGGAATAGTGTGATTATTCCAGTTCCAGAACTGGCTGACTCTGCCCATAACCATTGTGAAGGTGTGGCACAACACAGTAGGGTTGCTAGAGGTGCTTGGAGGAGGCCTCCGATCCACCCTTGTTCTGATGCTGTTGTGTCATTACATGTCAACTGACATATATATAAGGCTGTCATACAGACACAGACACATTCTACCAGGGCCTCAGAAGAGATTTTGTGAGTCATAAATGTAGCATATTCTGATGTGCATGACTTCTGCCTCAACCATGTGGGTGACTCATTGGATACGATGAGTGACACACCGGATCCGTCAGTGTTAGTGATGGAACATCTGCTTGGGAAGGGCTGCCATCCACATGATCACAGAGCTGCAACATCCTGTGGTATTAGCCAATGTGGCCATGCCAGATCTCTCTCCCATAGTGGTACTGCTTCCACTGTTCCATCAGAGATTTAGTGTCCACACACAGATGTGGTATGCCATGGGGTTGTGGTCCTGGAAGTAGTTGTGAAGAGAGCTCATTCAGCAGACATCGTGAGCATTCAGATAGCACCTCCACTTTGAACCAGGGTTAGTTCACATGGTCAGGAGAAAAGACACTGAACTAACAATTCTACCATACAGCTCACAGCTGTCTGACATACCAGGATATAGTGCTAGCACAGATCTTAAATGCATTCATGGAGACACACACACACACATTTCACAAAAACTGCCCATACCAACCCACACACATGCAAGCTAAGAAAACCTTAATGTTGATTGAGATATATCTCCTGTTAGTGGCCCTGAAATATTTTCAACTTTGCTGAATGTTCTGTGTTTCTTAGTAACACACACTCACTACTTGGTGTCAGCTTCGGCCTACAACCGATCCCACATCCTGTGCAAATGATGATGACTATGCCGTGCTCTTTGATCATTTGGGTTTGACTTGTTGTTTATCTGTCTGATCTATAGAGTGGATAGCTTAGATTCTGTCCTAAGTCAAACACTATTAAATCACCAGCCACAAACCCCATCAGAAATCCTCATCTACAGAGCACCTCCTAAATCAGTCCTGAAAGCACTCCCTTTGTGAAAACAGTTATTCAAACCTTACATTATGGACAGCTGGACTACCCTTGTTTCTCTTGCCAGCCTTGTTGACTTGGGTCTCCTGAGGCAGTATAGCAACTGCCTCATGTACACTGACAACTCTCTACAAATAACTCAGTCTATTACAGAGTGCGAGAGATGTAACTATACCAAGAATCTTAAATCCCTGCTCTCTTGCACTCAAACAGGAACACTGAAGAGGTTGTCAACTCACCCACCACTACTTATGCACATAGTATCCAACACATAAATCAACATATGCGGAGGTTCTCTCAAATAATTTACCGAAACACCAGAGAACTCCAAAATAAAAGACTGCTACAACTAGCACAGTTCCCACAGCACCCAAGACACATAGCAACACCAGTGTCTCATCTACCAAGTTTTTAAGGCATAACACTCAAAAAACAAGTTTTCATGTCATTGGAGACTCCATAGTGAGACACATGGATGTCCCACTCACCAGATTAGATAAGGAGAAAGTCAGGGTCAGCTGATGTCCAATGCCAGGATTCATCAGATCATGCATGCACTCAGGTCTCTCTGCAAAAAATACAATTATGACTCTGTTATAGCTCATGATGGAGTGAATGACCTGAGATGTACCTCACTGGACTATATGAAGAGAGACATGATTGAGCTCTCCAAGTATGTGACCCAGGCATTTATGTCCCTAGCTTTGAGCAGCATATTACCTTCACCTACAATGATGACACAGTATAAACAAAAAATGATCAATTTCAATAATTGGCTTAATTTTTGGTGTCATTCAAAGGGGATTCAGTTTCTGTCAGCCTGGGATGACATGGCCGACAAACCTTGCCGTTTTGCCAGAGATGGTTTGTACCTGGCACCACTAGGCTTTTGGCTGCTGGCAAAGGTTCTTGCCTCCCCCCACAGTGTCTTTTTTAGGCAAGGTCTCAAAAACAAAATTGCCAACAAGACAATTGCCAACCATAACAAAATAAGGGTTATGCTGCTAAATGCTAGGAGCTTAAACCAAAAGCTGCACACCCTGGAAGCACTTCTATCTCTGGAGGATGTAGATGTCTGTGCAATCACAAAAACCTGGTTCAAGGCCTCAGAGAGTACCCTGGCCTTGAAAGGCTACGATGCCTTTCACATCTTCAGACCTCAAAACAAACGTGAGAACCAAAGGAGGTGGTGTTTCTATATGTATTAGAGATAAATTCACCTCCCGATTAGTTAGACTGGACAACTCCATGAAGTTACTCCATGCTCAGATTACAGTGGGTGAGACCCTCTGTCAAGTCATAGTGAGCTATAGAGCCCCTTCCATGGATCATAATGCACATGAGGCCTACTTGACTAAACTGGAGTCAATCCAAATATTGCCAAACACTCTGGACTTGGGGAATTTCAATTATCCCACCATCAACTGAGAAACTTTCTCTAGCCCTAACTCACTAGCACAAAAGTTCCTTGACTTTGTTAACTCAAATGCCCTGAAACAAATCACTCAAACCCCAACAAGAGGAACAAACACTCTAGATCTGATCTTTCCCTAACATGACAAACAGATGCACCACCACAACTGTCGGACCCTCATTAGTTAAATCTAACTACAAATCAGTCACCTTTGAACTAGCACTAACACCAGAACTCACAAAGGGTGAAGTCAGACTAAAAAGCTTCACCAAAGCAAACTATACCCTCCTAGGGGAAGATATAAATGCATTACATGCCCTACTCCCACCTGGAAATGTTAAGTATGTGTTACTGTCAGCTGCTTGTCAGGTGCTAGAATCCGCCACATAATGCATGCACTCAGGTCACTCCACAATAAGTACAAATATGACTCTGTCATTGTCCATGTTGGTGTGAATGACCTGAGATGTACCTCCCTGGACTACATGAAAAGAGAGATGGAGGAGCTCTCCGATCTTGTAGCCTAGGCAGGTATGACCCTAGCCCTGAGTAGAATCCTGCCATCACCCAGAATTATACCACAGTACACGAACAAAATAATTGACTTCAACAATTGGCTAAGCTTCTGGTGTCATTCTAAGGGGATCCAGTATCTGTCTACCTGGGATGACATGATCGACAGACCATGATGCTTTGCCAGAGATGGCCTACACCTGTCACCCTTGGGATTCCGGATACTGGCTAAGGCTCTTGCCACCCCTATAGAGCCTTTTTTTGGGCAAGGTTCAAATGACAAATTCACCAATGTAACAGGTACAAGTAAGCAAAATCTGAGGGTAATGCTACTCAATGCTAGAAGTCTAAACCTCAACATGCACTCACTCGAGGCACTCCTTAAAATGGAGAACATCGACATCTGTGCAGTGACAGAGACCTGGTTCAAGGCTCCAGAGAGCACCCCTGCATTACCAGGCTATAGTTCATACCACACCTTTCGGCCACCTAACCTGGACTGAAACACTAAAGGTGGAGGTGTGTCCATATTCATTAAGGATATCCACACCTCCAGGCTAGTTGCTCAGCATAATGCATCCGAGATTATCCAAGTGCAACTAACTCTGGGCAAGACTGCAATCCAAATTGTAGCTTGCTACAGATCCTCCACCATGTCCCAGGATTCCCACTCCTCTTTTCTTGATATACTGGAAAATATTAGGGTTTAACCAAACACCCTAATAATGGGCGATTTCAACTACCCCACCATTAACTGGGAAAACTACTCTTGTACCAACTCCTTTGCTCAATGCTTTCTGGAATTCATAAATTCCAATGCCCTGGATCAACTTATCCACACCCCCACCAGGGGCAACAATATCCTACACCTGGTCATTACCAACATGGAAAACCGGTGTTCCACACCAGAGGTGAATTCCTCGCTGGTCAGATCCAACCACAAGCTAATCACCCTAGATCTCCACATCCCACCCCCACCCCCATTAGGGAAACCATTGTAAAAAATCTCTCCAAAGCCAACTTCACGCTTCTTAAGACAGAAGTGGAAAACTTCATGACACCCATGCAGACGGACAATAGAGGTATGACTGCTGAATCCTACACAAATGCACTATATAAGCACTTACATGAGTGCATGGATCATGCTATCCCTTACGGAACCAAGATGCTATCCTCCAAAAAAAGGAAGCCAATCTGGTGGTTCCCTGCCATAAACAAACTCTACAACAGAAGAAAAAAAACTGTTGCAAAAAAGAGTAAAACCCCATGATTGGAGGAACTCCCTGGTCAGCCTCAGTAAGAAGCTGAGATCCCTCATAAAATCCTCCAAAGCTAGTTACGAAAACAAAATCACCACTGATTCTAAAGACAACCACAAAGCATTCTATAGCTATGTCAAGAATCTCAATGGTAACACTCAGATCTGCTCTGAGTTACAGCACAATGGCACTAAATATACAGAACCAACTGATATTGCTAACATCCTGGCAGATAGGTTCAGTGCTAACTTTACCCCCATCTCATCCCCTAAAGGGCCCATCTCCATACTGGAAGAATGCAAAGTTCCTGTAATCACGGCTGCACAGGTAAAAACCACATTCTCCAAAGCCAAGAACACAGCATCCATGGGACCTGACAACATCCCAGGCTGCCTTCTACACAAACTACAGAATGAACTGGCACCTCACCCAAGCACCATGTTCAATCATAGCCTCACCTCAGGCTTTGTGCCCACTGAATGGTGCACAGCAATGGTTATCCCACGCCACAAAGGGGGAGCCACCATGGACCCCGGGAACTACCGCCCCATTAGCCTAATGAGCCTGGTCTGCAAGGCCATGGAACGTATCATCATTTTATTATTTATTTATTTATTTGTTTGTTTATTTATTTATTTATTTATTTGTTTACATTTGTTTACCGGGAAATTCCAACTGGACGCAGGTCCTTTTTCAGCAGATGCCCAGGGAGAAAAGCTCCACATCATGTACACAATAAATAGAGATACAAAGTTACAGCAATATAGGAAACAACATTACAGGTTGATGGCTTTAATACAATAACAAGATATTGATTATCAACGGTATATACAGTAAATGTTGCAAGTTAAGATAGTTTCCTGTCATTTATAATATTAGTAACAATGGTGTCAGACAAGATTTTAAAGTATGTAAAGACAACTAGTTAATTCTGACTGTGGTTAGTAGTGGCGGTAGTATAGTTGGGTTAAAAGTCTAGGTGGGGTGTAAGGGTGGGGGTGTTAGTCTGGATTAGAACAAGGACAGAGCCAGTGCAAATTTAAGTGGAATTTGAGCACAGTCTTGAAAAGGCTGCTGGAAGGTAAAGTAGTTATAGAGGGTGGAAGATTGTTCCAAAATTTAGATGTGGTACATGAAAATATGGCTTCTCCTGCTGAGTTTTTGAGTTTGATAACAGTGAGTTGATTTCTGTTGCTTGATCGTAGGAGCCTAGTTGAGTAATAGGGTTGGAGAAGGGTTTGAATGGAAGGGATGTTATGGGGATGGTTAATAAGTTTATGAGCGAGGGTGAGTTGATTAAAGTGAAGGGGTTGTGGGAGTTCTAGCCAGTTTAGTTCTTTAAGGGAGATACAATGATGGCTGCGGTAGGAGGTTCCAGTGTCAAATTTATCAATTTTGTTGTAACAAGCATCCAGCTTGTGTAGGTCTGTCTGTTTAAGGTTAGTAAATATGGGGGATGCATAGAGTAGGGTGGAGATTAGCTGGGAATTGGCTATGGAGATTCTAGCCACCTTGGTTAGGAATTGGCAGCTTCGACATAATGCACCAAGTTTCTTGTGAACTTTTTTTATTGTGAGAGATATGTGGGTGTCAAATCTAAGTTTGTTGTCTATTTCCACACCGAGTAATTTTGTGTGTTCTGATGGAGAGATGATGGTATTGTCTTTGGCGAGAATGTTGAAGTGGGGGTGTTTTGGGTGGCTTTGGAAGGTTAGAACAGAAGAAGTTTTGTCTTACCTAGGTTGAGTAAGAGCTGAGCATTGGATAGCCAGCTTTCTGCAGAAGAGAATGATTCCTGTGTGATTTGTTGTAGTTCTGGTAGAGTGGGGGCAGAGCAGATGAGAGTAGAGTCATCTGCATACTGTATAAGAGATGCTTGTGTGGTGGCAGTATGTAAGTTGTTAGTGAAAAGTGAGAATAGCAGAGGGCCAAGGATAGACCCTTGGGGACCTCCGAGAGTAACCAGGAGGCGAGGTGATAGGTTATCATCCCAGATTACTGATTGCTGGCATCTGTGTAGATAGCTGTGGAACCAGTTGCAGGCTGATTGTGAGAAGGAGAGGTTGGGGAGAGTAGAGAGTAGTAGCTCATGAGATACCATGTCAAAGGCCTTTGAGAGATCTAGAAATACAGCAGTAGAGAAGAGGCCATTGTTTTTGTGATGAAGTATAGTGTTAGTGAATGAGATCAGGGCGGAGGTAGTGCTGTGATATGGCCTGAAACCATGTTGGGTTTTGGAGAGATGATTATTAGCTAGGAGGTAGTTGTTGACCTAGGTGTTGATACATTTTTCAAGTATCTTGGAGAGACGGGAGAGGATAGCAATGGGGCGGTAATTGGAGAGGTCAGTGGAGGGGGTGCCTTTGTGGAGGGGAATGATGTGGGATACTTTCCATATCGAGGGAACATAGCCTTCTGTTATGGAATGGTTGATTAGAATTGGAAATGGGTAGGCTAGTGTATCAGCTGCAATTTTCAAGTATTCAGATGGGAGGTTGTCAGCTGCGAGTTTGGGGGGGTTTAACTTTTGACAATAGTCTTTTTATGTTGGAGGTAGGTACTGAGGTGAAGAAGGAAAGAGGAGTGGGGGGTTTGGATTAGGAGTTGGGGGAGCTGTTGTAGGGAAGTGTTGTTTGTTTAAAGATGTTATAGTTTCAGTGAAGTGTTTGTTGAAGGATTCAGCAATACTGCTGGAGGAGGGGGGAATGGATGGCTGTGGGGTATCAACCTTCCCTGGGTGGAGGATAGTTTTAATAGTGGACCAGAATTTCTTAGGGTTGTGGTTGGTAGAGTTTAGGGTGGATTTATAGTAGAGAGATTTGTCTAATTTTATTTGCTTTTTGGCTTTATTGCGCTGTTCAAGGAATGATTGCCTATCTGAGTTTTTATTTTGTTAGTCGCCAGTGCTCCCAGGCCTTATCTCTGGATTTTATTAGGGTTCTGGTCATCTTTTGTAACCATGGGGCATGCCTAGATCTGACTTTGGCATTTCTTACAGGAGCATGGGTGTTTAGGATGGAGAGGAAGTTACTGTTGAAGATGTGGACAGCCTCATCTAGGCTGAGGTATTTTAGTGATGACCAGTTAATTTTTTGCAGGGAGGAGATGAAGGAGTTGGGGTTGAAGTTGGACTTGTTCCATATTTGCCTGTGGATAATGGACTTCAGACTGTTTGTGTGGTGCCGAATTAGGAAAGTGGGGGAGTGGTCACTAAAACTGTCAGGTAAGCAGCCTGCTAGGTAAGAGTGAGGGGCTTTGTTGACTAGGATCCAGTCAAGCAAGGTATGATTGTTAGGGTTTTTGTTGATTTGGGCAGGGGATTGGATGAGTTGAGTGAACCCATGGAGATTAAGGTGAATGGTTGGGAGATTGTTATTATAAGATAGCCAGTTGATTTTAAAGTCGCTGAGAATGGTGGCTTCCTGGGGTAGAGATAGAGTAGCCCAGCTCAAGAGATTTTCTAGGATTGCAATATTTTGCCCTGGTGGGAAATAGCATCCTATGATATTGATTGTTTTGTTTGTGTTTAGTTTGAGATTGGCATAAAGGATTTCTTCATTGTTGTGGTGAGGGGCAGATGTGTTCAGGAGTTGAATACTGAGGTGGTGTTTAAATAACAATGCTACACCACCTCCTTTTTTGGACAATCTGTCTATGTGAAGGATGCTGTATTCAGGTGGAAGCATTTCCTCACTTTTGATGTGAGGTTGGAGCCAGGTTTCAGTTAGGAAGAGAATATCTGGGGAATATATGCTTATGCTGGCATGTAGTTCATGGACTTTTTTGCATATGCTTCTGATGTTTAGGGACATTATAAGTAGGTCTGTTGTTTTTTTGTTGGCTAGGAGTTGAGTTGTGGGGGGTTGCTTGGACTAGGGTTTGTGGTTGTGTTGGATTTGGGAGGACCAAGGTTTGGATGGATGTCTCCAGTGAGGGCTAGTTTATAGAGGGTGTTTACGATATGTTTTATATACATAATAAATTGCTTATGGTATCTTAGGGATATTATATTTTTGAATGTGTTAGGTGTTTGGTAATGGAGTGTGTGTATTGGGAGGATGTTTTTGGTGGCAGGGGTTGTGTAGTGATAGTGTAAATGTTTGAGGGAGGGTGTTGAGAGAGTACAGTGGAAGTTGTTGGGGCATGTGACTGTGGAGCCTTGGTAGGATGTAATGTGAGCTAGTACTATGCAGGTTAGGCTTGTTATTATATTAGGTACTAGCATGATTGTGTTGGATGTAGGGGGGAGGGGTGACATGTGGTGTAGCCTAATTGGTGGTAATTAGGGGTAGGGTTAACGCTAAGAATAAATGTATAGGTACTGGGGGTGGGAGGGAATAGGTGGCAGGGAGGGGAGCGAAGTGAGCATAGCTAACGGAGCGGGCTAGATCCCCCCAGGCTAAAGATTGCAAGGTAAATGTCTAAATAGCCAAATTGGTAGGAGTTATTAGAATCTAGTAGGGAAAAACAATCTATAGACCTGATTTCAGCTGTGTTCTTTCTGGGCAGATACCTAGTTTGAAGCAGACAAAAGGTGGCAGTTTAAGTACCTTTTTGCCTCTATTTTACAAGTGGGCAATTCCAGTGTATCTACTGTGTTACCTTTTTTCCGCCTAGAAATTTATCTTGATTTACTGATAACGAAAAAGAAAAATTTTAACTGGGGAATGTATTTACAGCTGATGGGGGTGGGGAGCAGCTGCTACCCGTAGCCGTGGGTAGAGCCAGTTATTTCTGCTTTAGACCAGGTAATGTCTACAGTAGCAAGCTAAGAGGGAAATGTAGCTAGACACCTAATGTAACTTATTTTCTTTTTAAAGCCCTTGAGTCCTTGTGGCTGGAACCTCATGGAACTTATAAACAAAGACACTGGTAATCTCCAAACTCTGGAGCCCACCCAGTTCGAGTTTGTAAAAGGCAGATTATGTCTCTTAAACCTCATAGACTTCTTTGAAGCAGTCACCAAAGCCGTAGACGAGGGTAAGGTGGTTCACACAGCCTATCTAGATCTCGGCAAGGCTTTCGACACCATCCCCCACTCTGAAATTATACATAAATTCACTAAACTAGGTATAAATCCCTATGTCACAAGATGGGTTGCCAACTGGCTCACTGACAGAACCCACACTGTGAAAGTAGCAGACTCCAAATCCAACTTCAGACCAGTGACAAGTGGAGTACCACAGGGTCCAGTCCTGGGCCCTCTCCTGTTTGGTATCTACTTTTCTGAAGTACAGGCTAACACAGAAGGCCTTTGGCTAATGAAGTTCGCAGATTACTGCAAACTATGAGCAATAATCAAAACTTCTAACGATGTGGACATCCTACAAAAGGGTCTCACTGAGACAGATGCTTGATGTCAAAGCCATGGCCTCAAGCTCAATGCCAAAAAGTGCAGTGTCATCTCCTTTGGTAAAAACTCTGTATCCCTGAGCTACCACATAGGTGGTAGTTTACTTAACACCGAAAGTGTGATAAGAGACCTTGGGACACAGGCGGACAGTAGTCCCTCCTTTGATAATCACATCACCACAGTAGTCAGGAAATCTTTCTACATGGCACACCTCATCACAAAAGGTTTCTCATCCAGGAAAAAAGAGATCATTGTTCCCCTCTACTCGTCATTCATTAGACCCATTATAGAGTACAACACCCTTTTTGGTATGTACCTCACAAGAAATCTACAACAACGGGAAAGGCCGCAGAAATACCTCACAAAGAGGATTACCGGCCTCAAACAGATGCCTTACGCAGACCGTCTCAAAAAACTCTAGCTTTACTCCGTAGCATATCACCTACTCAGAGGAAATCTCTGCCTAACATACAAAGCTATGTCAAATCCAGAGCTGTTGGACATGCTCCACTTAAAGAAATCCCAATCCCTCTGAGCTACACGCTCTAGGGACCTAAACCTTGTCACCACAATAAACAGAACATGCTGGAGGGATAGATTCCTGTCCCAGAGACTTCCCATACTCTGGAACAAACTACCTATCTATATCAAACAAAGCTCCTCATTAGCACTCTTCAAGAAAAATCTTGATGATTGGATGTGAAATAGGAAATTCACCCTAGGGATCACCTCTGTGGCTGTGTTCGACAGGGGCACAGGAAAATAATTTTCTTGGGTGGTGAAAGCCAGAGTACATTTTTAGCTAGGCTTATATAGGCCCTAGGGCCAATAGCCTAGTACCTACCTATGAACCTATGAACCTATGCCAAAGCTTACACTAAAGCCCTGCACAATCACTTGTAAAAGTCTATAGACTTGGCTGCTCCAGAGAGAATCAAAGCCAGAGCCACAAGTAAAAAAATGCCACCCTGGTGGACATCCAGCATCAACAAACTTTACAACAAATGCAAAAAGTTGCTGTCTAAGAAAACTAAGGTGAGACCACAACAATGTAAAAGCACCCTCCTCAGCCTCAACAGGCAAATAAGATAATATGTCAAAACCTCTAAGAGTAACTTTGAAAAAAAACTCAACAACCACACCAAGGATAATCATAAGGCCTTTTACCACTATGTACATAGCTTAAAAGGTAGGACCCCAGCATGTGCTGAACTAGTGACTAACGGTATCACACACACACATCCTGCAGAGATAGCAAACCTGTTAGCAGACAGACTTGGTAAAGATTTCACTCCCTTATACCCGCCAAACTTATCACAAACCTTGCCCCCAACTTCTGAAAAGCTGGTCATTAAAGCCTTTTCTAAGACAAAAAACACAGCCTCTATGGGACCAGATGGCATCCCAGGCTGTCTTCTAAACAAACTAAAACATGAACTAGCATCACAATTCAGTACTCTATTCAGTCATAGCCTAACCACTGGCTTTGTTCCTGCAGAATGAAGAACAGCAATGGTGGCTTAGCAAATTATCCAGGGAATTATAGACCCATAAGTCTGACCAGCCTCATCTGTAAAGCCATGGAACGTATCATCATGGACCTCATAAATAAAGACACAGTCGACTTTCCATACCCTGATCCGACCCAAGTCAGAATCGGCAAGGGCAGATCCTGCCTGCTAATCCTGGTGGATTTCTTTGAAAATGTGACCAGGGCCACTGACGAGGGCAAATCTGTGCAAACAACACACCTTAACTTGGCAAAGACCTTTGACACAATCCCACAGTCAAGCATTACCGATATACTTAGCAAACAATGTAAACCCCTTTGTTGTAAGATAGGTTGCCAACTGGCTCACAAACTGGTCACACACTATCAAAGTGGGTGAGGCCACATCAACCAGCAAACCCTTCACCAGTGGGGTGTCATGAGGGTCAGTGCTGGGCCTCCTACTGTTTGGTCAGGCCAAAACTAAGGGACTGTGGCTGACCAAGTTTGTGGACAACTGCAAACTGGGTGCAATTATTGAATCCCCAAATGATGTCAGTATACTTCAGGAGGGTCTTATGCAGACCAATGACTGGTGTCTTAGTCCCAGGCTCAAACCGAATGAAAAGAAATGTATCATCATTCCCTTCGGTAAAACAGTGTCCTTTACACTATCAGATTAACAACAATACCCTATGTGCCTACAAAGTAGTAAGAGATCTGGGATCACAAGTAGACAGTGACCTTAACTTTGACCACCATGTGTCTACTGTAGTAAGAAAGGCTTTCTATGTAGCACACTTTATTAGCAAAGGCATCGCCTTTAGAGCAAAGGAGGTTATAACCCCTGTTTACTCGTCACTAATCAGGCACATTATTGAGTATAATGCTCCTTTCAGCATGTACTGTACAAAACAATGGCAGCAATTGGTGATCACTCAGAAGTTTCTAACTAAGAAGATCAAGGGACTCCAGCATGTGCCTTACACAGACCGACTAAAGTCCCTGTCACTATACTCAGTATTGTATTGACTTCTTAGGGGAGACTTATACCTGGCCTACAGAGCAATCTCCAACCCAAACTAAATTAATTTCTTGCACATCTGTAGATCAAACCGGACAAGAGCTACCCATTCCAGGGACCTAAATATGGTCTGCGACTTGAATAGCCCATACTAGAGGACCAGATTTGTCTCCCAGCAGCTGCCATATCTTTAGAGTAGGGTGACAATTCATGTGAAAAAAAGCACCTCTATGACACTGTTCAAAAAGAAACTGGACGAGTCGATGGGCCACTGTCAATTCTTATCAGGGATAGCACCGACAACCCTCCTGGACATGGGCTGTCATTAATAAATACAGTCTTGGTTATTGACTACTGTATCTATGGTATTTCATTGGGATGAAATGGTTATGCTTCATATGACCTCTGGATCAATAGCCTAGTAACCTCCTATGATCCTATGATCCTTTCTCACTATATTGATTATATGCATATTTATTACATAACAAGATTTTGGATGCTTTTCAAAATACTCGTTTCTGAAAGCTTTTTATTTAGTTAGCACTGTAAGTCATGCACTCAAACCACTGATATTGCATTCCTGCTTATTGCTGTACTTGTAAAACTGTTAGTATATGTTGACTGTTTTGTGTACAGTGGGAAAGTGGCCACCTTGATGCCAGTTATCGTCTACAATGCAGACTTGTATATCGGAAATATCATTCCCATAAAATAAGAATGCCACTGATGGACACCTCACACAAGTTCTGATTAAGTACATTTATGACCAACAGTATGCATGTAATTGATCTTCTTACACATTTATTCATATAATACATGTTCCACACTAACCTTGACATTAGTACAGTTACGTGTCATGTGTTTTAGTGCTGTCTGGTGGTATTCGTAGACAGGTATTACATAGGTAAGTAAAGATAATGGACATCGGATGGCACGTTTGTGGAAACTGGGTGGCATCACTTTTAATATTTGCATGTGCTTAGGTTGTTATGTGCATTCCATTGCTGGTGAGTGTTTGTGCTATCACTTGCCTCTTAGCTGCTGAGTGTGTGCTCTAACCTTTGAGCATAGGTTCTGAGTTTGTGTGCCATCCTTTGTCTCTTAGCCAGGGCAAGGGCATATAGTGCATGCCTACATATGCTGGCAGCCTCTACAGCTAGAGGTTCTCCCTCAGATTCCTCCCTGGTGTGCTGGAGGTGCTGGTCATACCTGTAGTCCAGGAATTTGTGGTTCTGGCCCTTGCTGTCCCTGTTGCAGCTGTTCTTCAAGATAATATTGGGCAAAATGGCACAGACTGTGAGAATTTTTGCACAGGTGCCTGGGTCATATTGCCGGGCACCCCCTGGTGTGTGTAGACAGTGGAACCATGACTTCAGCATGTCAAACACATACTCCATGATGTTTATAGCATAAGCATGGGCACCTTTGTGTCATACTTTTGTGGGCTTGTGTACATTTCTGATGAGTGTCATGAGCCATGGTTCCAACCTGAATCACTCAGGAGGTGGCCTTTTGGAACATCACCCCCAGCAAACTTTTTGTAAAGCTATGAGGTGTGCCATATGTGTGAATCATGATAACTGTCTGAGTTACCTGCACAGACATTGAGGATGATTCCTTGGGCATTACAGACAAAATGGCGGTTGATTGAGTGGAACCCCTTCCTGTTGTTGTAAGTCCTTCCCTGTTAACCAGGTGGAGCTTTTATTTCTATGTGAGTACAGTCTATGGCTCCCCAAATCTTCAGAGAAATATACTACAGAATAAAATTCCTGATGTGAATGGAAAATATATGTACTCCCTTGCATGTTCTGGCATAACATTAAGACACTGGTGTAATATTCTGGAAGTTGAGGCCTGTGACACCCCTACAACATCCCCTTTGGGTATCTGGAATGTACCAGTAGCTAATAGCCTTAATGCTACACATACCTTAGTTTCCACTGGTATAGCTCTCCTCAATTTCCTCTAGGTCTGAAGTGGGGGTGGCAGATGTTGCAGAGTTTCTGTAGTATTTCCCTATCGACCCTGTATCACTCTATTATTTTGCTATCATGCAGTCCATGATATGTTAAATGGGGTCTGAACGCCCTTCTTCTCCTTGGAGGAGGTCTACCAGCAGCAACATACATCTGAGCCTGTTGCACATACACATGCAAGACAGCAGCAGCAGCAGGCCCTAGCATTTCTTTTTTTTCCCTAAGTGTGATGGTTGCTGTATTCCGCACGGTTTTGGAGTTCATGACATAGGGCTATACTATCTCTGCATGGTTACTTTATAGCTTCCTGAATAGCTCCACCATCTTGGATTGGTTCATTAGCATGTGATTCAGCTGATCATGCTTTCATTAACATACTCTGCTGTTTACCTTTGGCTGCTCTACACAACATGAAGAGCCATTTAAGGAATACAAAATAGCAAGCTATCATGTGCATGTCAGGGCGCAACGTGCACACAATAGTAGCACAGCGACTAGTCGTTCATGAATCCGGCCCTTACTGAATTCAACTGTACACTGATTCTCTAGGCTTTCTTTACAGCTACAGATAGTATGTCATGCAACTCTATTGCATACTATAGAACTCAATGCATTGAATTTTATTTATATAATTAAATCTACATACAGTCCTGCTATTGGAATGGTTTCTTGAATAAGCTTTCACAAAACGTATAGTAATGACTGGCCTGTTTCAGTCCAGCACCACTCTCCCTAACAGTATCATGGGAGGTAAATTGTAAGAGTTCAGTGAATGTTTCATCACAAGCATATTACAACTCTAAACTTGTTCTGGTAGTTTTAGCACATGACTGATATTTTGTATGTATAGCTGTGTAGCATTCCATTGTAGCACATAAGATATTTGATTTGAGTTTTATGTTATCACAGTTGTTTAGATCTGACTTTTGGCCAAAACTTTGATCCAACAACATCCAGAATATTTTCCTCCTCCTCGATTTATTTATTTATTTAAGGTTTGCATCATCATAATACCTGACTAATACATATCTACAGCACACTCCTTACACTTGAACATTCCCAGATGTTATTCCTGTGCCTTCAGCAATATATGACTTCTTAGCTGATAGGGAATTATAATCTTCTCACTTTTAAACAAAAAACTGTTCATGTGCAATCCTTCCTCTCTGAATATCTAATGTGAGTTAACTAGTGGTTGGAGCTACTTCATACTATCTGGACATCCTGATATTAAAAGCTTCATGCAGCAGTTGCATTTCTGCATCACCAGCAGCTTTATTTCAAATTGTTTTCTCCGACATTCTCATTGATTTGCATCAAAGATGTCTTCTGCAATCCTGTATTCGTTGGACACTACAAACATTAGCTGCAGGCTACATTTTTCTTAACATTTTCCTGCAGAAATGCTGGCATTCTCCTCATCATGCCCATAACCACCAAACAGGCATATATGTCCGGTATGCTTGGCTCCTTTAACTGATATCACAAAAGTATGACTTGAAACATCTCCTCACTGCAATTAGACTATGACAGCAGTACGTATGCAGATTTACTTATCTTGCAATTTAAGGATAACATTCTGAGGGTAGACTCGGGCATTATATTGTACTCTGCATTGCTATTTATCAAAATTTTAGTTCAGATGTCTTGAAAATTCTTCTGGCACATATTCAGCCCTTTATTGTACATGTTTTTGTTACACACCTCATTTTGGAGCCCTCTGCCTCTTAAATTAAAATCCAAAAGGGAAAGAAAGGCAGGACACTGCTATGTTCCGTCTGTCTTCATTAAAACACAAAATTCCAAGGATAAGCGCTTTCGGGTAACAACCCTTCTTCAGATAAAATAAAAACAATCAAGCCATCAATTTAAACTAACCTTCAGCCAATGAGCTGTCAGTAAACTACCCACCTTTTCTGAAGGGCGGGTCTCATAGGTACCATATCATTTAAACCTGGGCTTCTATGAGCCATCAGCTCTAAAATCCATTTGGATTCTGCGGCCTCTGTAAGAAGCTTAATGTCACCCCCCTGTTGTTTAGCCTTACATTAACTATAGCTCTAAAAAGAAAAGTGTGTGTGGGATGCTGTTTACTGACAGCTCATTGGCTGAAGGTTAGTTTAAATTGATGGCTTGATTGTTTTTATTTTATCTGAAGAAGGGTTGTTACCCGAAAGCGCTTATCCTTGGAATTTTGTGTTTTAATAAAGACAGACGGAACATAGCAGTGTCCTGCCTTTCTTTCTCTTTTGGATTTGGATTTGTTTGTTTGGTGGGACTTTGGCAATAGCACTGAACATTTTTTGAACATTTTTTGGACATTGCCTCTTAAATTAGCTTGCATAATCTTCACTCTATTGTATTCACAATCAAACTCACAGTGATCCCAGTAAGCTGGACAATCCTTCATAATAGGAAAAAAACGTATACAATCAGCCCCACACTTTAAATACTTAGGTTAGACCATTCCCTAAACGTTAATTACCACGCAATACAATAGGGTCCAAAATCAACTCCTTCCTGTTCTGGGCTAAAAAAAAATCACACTTACTTTCATCAGAAGGCAGGAAATTTATTGTCAAAAGAGTCCCGCTGTCTCAACTTGAATGTGAACTTCCCTTAAAAGCTGCAGCTTCCAATAAGAAAACTGTCCGCCACCCAAAACTCCTCATGTTAGACATATGAAAATTGGTCTAACTCCTCATGTTAGACCTGTAGATTTATCACCCTTCCCTGTCTAAGAATACAACTGTACAGTTCTAAAAAAGTCAAACAGACTTTCAGAAGAAGGATACATAACTACTACTTGTCTCCTTAACCTGCAAACTAATGTACAATGAAATGTTAAAATTCTTCACAACTCAATTGGGGAAAAGACACACACATTATAACTTAAAATGCCAGCCCTCTTTTAACCCGTGATTAACCATATCACACACACTGATCCTGCAGAGATACTAAACCTGTTAGCAGACAGATTTGGTAGAAATTTCGCTCCCTTATACTGTCCAAACTCATCACAAACATTGCCCCCAACTCCTCCTCCCAACCTACATATCTGAAGAGTGGGTCATTAAAGCCTTGTCTGTGGCAAAAAAACACAGCCTCTATGGGATCAGATGGCATCCCAGGCTGTCTTCTACAAACTAAAACATGAACTAGCATCACCATTAAGTACCCTATTCAATCATATCCTAACCACTGACTTTGTTCCTGCAGAATAGAGAATAGCAATGGTGGCTTAGCAAAAGACCCAGGGAATTATAGACCCATAAGTTTGACCAGCTTCATCTGTAAAGCCATGGAATGTGTCATCATGGACCTCATAAATAAAGACACATGCAACTTCCATACCCTGATACGACCCAAGTCAGAATCGGCAAGGGCAGATCCTGCCTGCTAATCCTGGTGGATTTCTTTGAAAATGTGACCAGGGCCACTGACGAGGGCAAATCTGTGCAAACAACACACCTTAACTTGGCAAAGACCTTTGACACAATCCCACAGTCAAGCATTACCGATATACTTAGCAAACAATGTAAACCCCTTTGTTGTAAGATAGGTTGCCAACTGGCTCACAAACTGGTCACACACTATCAAAGTGGGTGAGTCCACATCAACCAGCAGACCTGTCACCAGTGGGGTGCCATGAGGGTCAGTGCTGGGCCTCCTACTATTTGATCAGGCCAAAACTAAGGGACTGTGGCTGACCAAGTTTGTGGACGACTGCAAACTGGGTGCAATTATTGAATCCCCAAATTATGTCAGTATACTTCAGGAGGGTCTTATGCAGATCAGTGACGGGTGTCTTAGTCACAGACTCAAAGTGAATGCAAAGAAATGTATCATCATTCCCTTCGGTAAAACAGTGTCCTTTACACTATCAGATTAACAACAATACCCTATGTACCTACAAAGTGGTAAGAGATCTGGGATCACAAGTAGACAGTGACCTTAACTTTGACCACCATGTGTCTACTGTAGTTAATAAAGCTTTCTATGTAGCACACTTTATTAGCAAAGGCATTGCCTTTAGAGCAAAGGAGGTTATAAACCTTGTATACTCGTCACTAATCAGGCACATTATTGAGTATAATGCTCCTTTCGGCATGTACTGTACAAAACAACGGCAGCAATTGGAGATCACTCAGAAGTTTCTAACTAAGAAGATCAAGGGATTCCAGCATGTGCCTTACACAGACCGGCTAAAGTCCCTGTCACTATACTCAGTATTGTATTGACTTCTTAGGGGAGACTTATGCCTGGCCTACAGAGCAATCTCTGACCTAAATTAAATTAATTTCCTGCACATCTGTAGATCAAACGGGACAAGAGCTACCCATTCCAGGGACCTAAATATGGTCTGCGACTTGAATACCCTGTACTAGAGGGACAGATTTGTTTCCCAGCAGCTGCCGTATCTTTAGAGTAGGGTGACAATTCATGTGTAAAAGAGCACCTCTATGACACTGTTCAAAAAGAAACTGGACGAGTGGATGGGGAACTGACAATTCTTATCAGGGATAGCACAGACAACCCTCCTTCACATGGACAGTCATTAATAAATACAGCCTTGGGTATTGACTAGAGTATCTATGGTATTACATTAGGATGAAATGGCTATGCTTCAATAGCCTAGTAACCTCCTATGATCCTATGATCCTTTCTCACTATATTGATTATATGCATATTTATTACATAACAGGATTTTGGATGCTTTTCTAAATACTCATTTCTGAAAGCTTTCTATTTAGTTAGTGTTGTAAGTCATGCACTCAAACCACTGATATTGCATTCCTGCTTATTGCTGTACTTGTAAAACTGTTGGTATAATTGTCCTGTTGACTGTTTTGTGTACAGTACGTAAGTGGCCAGCTTGATGCCAGTTATTGTGTACAATGCAGACCTGTATATCACAAATATCATTCCCATAAAATAAGAATGCCTTTGATGGACACCTCACACAAGTTCTGATTGAGTACATTTATGAACAACAGTATGCATGTAATTGATCTTCTTACACATTTATTCATATAATACAGGTTCTACACTAACCTTGACATTACTACAGTTTTGACTCGTGCTTTAGGGCTGTATAATGTTATTCATAGACAGATATAACATGAGTAAGTAAAGATTATGGACATCAGATGGCATGTTTGTGGACATTGGGTGGCATCACTTTTAATATTTGTATGTGCTTAGGTTGTTATGTGTATTCCATTGCTGGTGAGTGTGTATGCTATTACCTGCCTCTTAGCTGCTGTGTGTGTGCTCTAACCTTTGAGTTTAGGTGATGAGTTTGTGTGCCATCCTTTGTCTCTTAACCAGGGTAAGGGCATATAGTGCACGCCTACCTATGCTGGCAACCTCTACAGCTAGAGGTTCTCCCTCAGATTCCTCCCTGGTGTGCTGGAGGTCCTGGCCCTACCTATAGTCCAGGAATTTGTGGTTCTGGCTCTTGCTGTCCCTGTTGCAGCTGTTTCCTCAAGATAATATTGGGCAAAATAGCACAGACTGCAAGAATTTCTGCACAGGTGCCTGGGTCATATTGCCAGGCACCCCCTGTTGTGTGTAGACAGTGGAACCATGACTTCAGCATGCCAAACACATGCTCCATGATGTTTCTAGCCTAAGCATGGGCATCTTTGTATCATACTTTTGTGGGCTTGTATATATTTCTGATGGGTGTCATAAGCCATGGTTTCAACCTGAATCACTCAGAAGGTGGCCTTCTGGAACATCACCCCAAGCAAACCTTTTGTAAAGCTATGAGGTGTGCCATATGTGTGAATCATGGTGACTGCCTAGGTTACCTGCACAGACATTGAGGATGATCCCTTTGGCATTACAGACAACCTGGCAGTTGATTGAGTGGAACCCCTTCATGTTGTTGTAAGTCCTTCCCTGTTAACCAGGTGGAGCTTTTATTTCTATGTGAGTACAGTCTATGGTTCCCCAAAACGTCAGAGAAATGTGCTACAGAATAAAATTCCTGATGTGAATGGAAAATATATGTACTCCCTTGCATGTTCTGGCATAGCATTAAGACACTGGTGTAATATTCTGGAAGTTGAGGCCTGTGACACCCCTACAACATCCCCTTTGGGTATCTGGAATGTACCAGTAGCTAATAGCCTTAATGCTGCACATACCTTAGTTCCCACTGGTATAGCTCTCCTCAATTTCCTCTAGGTCTGAAGTGGGGGTGGCAGATGTTGCATAGTTTCTGTAGTATTTCCCTATTGACCCTGTATCATTTTATTATTTCACTATCATGCAGTCTGTGATATGTTAAATGGGGTCTGAATGCCCTTCTTCTCCTTGGAGGAGGTCTATCAGCAGCAGCATACATCTGAGCCTGTTGCACATACACATGCAAGACAGCACCAGCAGCAGGTCCTAGCATTTCTTTTTTTTTCCCTAAGTGTGATGGTTGCTGTATTCCACAAGGTTTTGGAGTTCATGACATAGGGCTATACTATTAAAAACACACACAGAATGGCTTTGTAGATAAAGTAGCTGAATCCAACAAACTTCTTTACTGTTTAATGTGAGCGCTTTCGTCAGAGCCAATGCTCTGACTTCTTCAGACAACAAAATACAACTAAGACAAGCTTTAAATAATGAACTAATTAACTAATTAGCTCATTAAAAACCACATTTAAAGTTACAGAACTTTTACTTTGTTAAAACACCTTTTTAAAAAAACTATTATGTATTATAAAACTTAATAACTTATTACTTGTTTATAAAAACTATCTAGCAAGTGCTTTCAATTTTAAAATACATTTCAAAGATGTGTATTCATTTAGCCCTGGTGGGATATATGCTGAAGTCCAAATTTGCCACATAAGCTCCTTTTCCTCTAATTTTAATTCCCACGGGCCGCCTCTCCAATCTTGTATTACTTGTTCTAATACTGCAAATTGAAATCTATGTGTTGGGTTTTCAATGATATGTTTGGCCATTGCATTAGTGGTGCTTCTCTTGCTTATACTATATTGACGCTCATATATATGTTGCTTTAATTTTCTTTCTGTATTTCCTGTGTAATATACATTACATAGTTCACATAAAGCCACGTATACTATACCCTTAGAGTTACAATTAAACCTATCTCTGATGTAATAGTTTCTATCCTTGATGTACACTTTATTTCCTATTTTTATTGATTTACATTGTGCACAACAACCGTGTCTCCCCATTCCAGTGTTACTTTTGTATCTATTTTTCTTTTCTAACAAACATTTAATATTCGGACCCCTTCTATAAGTTAGCTTGGGATTTAATCCTAATGTTACTATCCCCAGTAATAATGCTCCAATTTTTGATCACTATGTCTTTAATCAGTACTGCATCAAGGGAATAAGTGATTAAAAATTTATTTCCAATATTAGATATTTCCTCACTATTACTTATAATCTGTGCCGAGTTATCTTGCTGAATGACTTCATACCCTTTTTGTAGTATAGCTTTAGTGTCCTGATATACATTTAGAGTTAACTTCTTGGAAAATACAATTCAAAAAATTTGCTGGATACCCTCTCTTCAAGAACATAGAAATTAATAATTCACATTCTGCTCTATAATCATCGTAGTCTACTACCATTCTTGCCACTCTAACTGCCTGCCCCTTAACCACTGCTTTCTTTTGATAGTGTGGGTGGCAACTTGAAAAATGCAAAAATGCATTTGAATAAGTAGGCTTATGATATATGAAACTCCTATATCTATTATGAATCGCATCTTTCACTAATCTAACATCTAAGAAGTTAATAGAATCTATCCCTATTTCAAAGGTAAATTCCAAAAAGCTGGTCATATGAGTTATACTTTCTATAAACTTTTCAATGATAGATTTATCCCCTTCCCATAAAAAACACATGTCATCTTGGTATCTGGTATACCAAATGACATGTCTTTTGAAAAGGGGGTTATTAAATAATAGTGTTCTCTCCCAATATGCCATGACACAGTTTGCGAAACTCCCTCCACAGTAAGAACCCATGGCGACTCCAGTTTTTTGTAAGTATATGTCGCCATTAAAACACATAAAGTTGTTCAACAAAACTATGTCAAGCAGAGTTTCAATTATATAGATGTCATTGTCATCCATACCTTTAATGGTTAGAAATTCTCTTACCTATTCAATTCCTAGTTTTTAAGGAATAACTATATATAGGTCCTTTATATCGACCGTTAAGAAAATGTGGTCATTGTTATATTCTAGATTATTGATGTTATCAAGAAAACTCCAAGAGTCATGACAAATTTGAGATTCACTTTTAATTAGTGGTTTTAATTTATGATCTATAAACTTGGCACTCGCATAGGTGACAGATCCTCGTCTGTCCACTATCGGTGTAAATGGGGGATTACTGCTATTTTTATGGATTTTTGGAGATCCAAAAAGTGCTGGAATTCTTGGGGCTAACATCAATAAATAATTATACATTTCAATATCTATGCTGCCCTCCAAGAATAAATCCTGCAGTATAGTGTTTATTTTCCAAAATGCCCCATGTACTTCATTGATGCTTACTTTTTCATACACATTTGTCTCTAGATATACGGCCATTTTATTGATATAATCACCTGTATCCATAAACACCAAACCCCCACCTTTATCTGGTTTCATCATTCTGATATCATGAGCATTTAATAAATGGATAACTCCCAATTCATCATCAGCAATATTCTTATATCCACTTTTAAATTTATGTTGATATAATGAATTATTATTTAATACTCTAAAATCAACCTCACACATTTTATTAAAACTTGCCAAAGATTCATTCAATGGCAGATTAAATAGACTAGAAACCCTAATCCGCCACTGAATGAATCATTGAATGAATTTATACCCATTAAAACTGTGAGATTTAATTTACGTATGAATAGTTTTAAATCAATGATAGTTTTTACTAAATCAGCTCTTCTATCCGGCACACAGGAAAGGCCTTTAGCCAGTATTTTTACCATATCCTCAGTTACTGTCATGGAGGTGAAATTGTAGATCTTAAAGTCGCAGGCCCTAGCATTTCTTTTTTTTCCCTAAGTGTGATGGTTGCTGTATTCCACATGGTTTTGGAGTTCATGACATAGGGCTATACTATCTCTGCATGGTTACTTTATAGCTTCCTGAATAGCTCCACCATCTTGGATTGGTTCATTAGCATGTGATTCAGCTGATCATGCTTTCATTAACATACTCCGCTGTTTACCTTTGGCTGCTCTACACAACATGAAGAGCCATTTAAGGAATGCAAAATAGGAAGCTATCATGTGCATGTCAGGGCGCAACGTGCACACAATAGTAGCACAGCGACTAGTCGTTCATGAATCCGGCCCTTACTGAATTCATCTGTACACTGATTCTCTAGGCTTTCTTTACAGCTACAGATAGTACGTCATGCAACTCTATTGCATACTATAGAACTCAATGCATTGAATTTTATTTATATAATTAAAACTACATACAGTCCTGCTATTGGAATGGTTTCGTGAATAAGCTTTCACAAAATGTATAGTAATGACTGGCCCATTTCAGTCCAGCACCACTCTCCCTAACAGCATCATGGGAGGTAAATTGTAAGAGTTCAGTGAATGTTTCATCACAAGCATATTACAACTCTGAACTTGTTCTGGTAGTTTTAGCACATGTCTGAGATTTTGTATGTATAGCTGTGTAGCATTCCATTGTAGCACATAAGAAATTTGATTTGAGTTTTATGTTATCACAGTTGTTTAGATCTGACTTTTGGCCAAAACTTTGATCCAACAACATCCAGAATATTTTCCTCCTCCTCAATTTATTTATTTATTTAAGGTTTGCATCATCATCATAATATCTGACTAATACATATCTACAGCTCACTCCTTACACTTGAACATCCCAGATGTTATTCCTGTGCCTTCAGCAATATATGACTTCTTAGCTGATAGCAAAAGATAGTCTTCTCACTTTTAAACAAAAAGCTATGCATGTGCAGTCCTTCCTCTCTTCTGCTGACTTTTCCCGGTTAGGGGTCGCCACAGTGGATCACCTGTCCGCTCATGATTGGCAGTGGAGTTTTACAGTTTCGAGTTGCCAGCCCAGTGCCCAACCTTCCACAGAAGGTATACACACACACACATACACACACACACTCACACCTAGGGCCAATTTAGAGTGTCCAATCCACCTACAGCACGTCTTTGGGATGTGGGAGGAAACTGGAGCACCCAGAGGAAACCCACGCGACCACAGGGAGGACATGCAGACTCCGCACAGAAGGCACCCCTGCCAAGGATCGAACCAATGAACCTCTTGCTGTGAGGCGGCAATGCTAACCATTGCATTACAGTCCTTCCTCTCCGAATATATAATATGAGTTAATTAGTGGTTGGAGCTACTTCATGCTATCTGGACATCCTGATATTAAAAGCTTCATGCAGCAGTTGCATTTCTTTATCACCAGCAGCTTTAGTTCAAATTGTTTTCTCCGACATTCTCATTGATTTGCATCAAAGATGTCTTCTGCAATCCTGTATTCGTTGGACACTACAAACATTAGCTGCAGGCTACATTTTTCTTAGCATTTTCCTGCAGAAATGCTGGCATTCTCCTCATCATGCCCATAACCACCACACAGGCATATATGTCCGGTATGCTTGGTTCCTTTAACTGATATCACAAAAGTATGACTTGAAACATCTCCTGACTGCAGCCTGTGATTAGACTATGACAGCAGTATGTATGCAGATTTACTTATCTTGCAGTTTAAGGATAACATTCTGAGGGTAGACTCGGGCATTATATTGTACTCTGCATTGCTATTTATCAAATTTTTAGTTCAGATGTCTTGAAAATTCTTCTGGCACATATTCAGCTCTTTATTGTAGATGTTTTTGTTACATACCTCATTTTGGAGCCCTCTGCCTCTTAAATTAGCTTGCGTAATCTTCACTCTATTGTATTCACAATCAAACTCACTGTGACCCCAGTAAGCTGGACAATCCTTCATAATAGGAAAAAAAACGTATACAGTCAGCCCCACACTTTAAATACTTAGGTTAGACCATTCCCTAAATGTCAATTACAATAGGGTCCAAAATCAACTACTTCCTGTTCTAGGCTAAAAAAATGACACTTACTTTCATTAGAAGGCAGGCAATTTATTGGCAAAGAGTCCTGCTGTCTCAACTTGAATGCAAACTTCCCTTAACAGCTGCAGGTTCCCAGAAAAAAACTGTCCTCCACCCAAACTTCCTCACATTAGACCTGTAGATTCATCACCCTTCCCTGTCTAAGAATACAACTGCACAGTTCTAAAAAAGTCAGACAGACTTTCAAAAGAAAGATAACATAACTACTACTTGTCTCCTTAACATCTAAAATAAGTCCAATGAAATGGTAAAATTCTTCACAACTCAATTAGGGAAGACACACACCTTATAACTTAGAATGCCAGCCCTCTTTTAACCTCACCATTCCTCAAAATATATTCCACTCTACCCATCACAGTTTTATAAAAATGTCTTCTTCAAATATAGAATCACTTCCAACTGGTCTGCAATTAAACTTTCCATTCCATAAAATCAAAAAATACCTTAAAATACCTATTCAAGCAAACATCATGTCAGTGCTTCATATTCCAGAGCATTACCTACTGACAACTGCTGCCCCCCCCCTTACTTACTTCCTCCTTAGCCTACCCTTACCCGTCACCCTTCCCTCTTTCTTTCCTTCCTCCCCACCCCTTGTTTACTCTCTGTTCCCCTGTTCTACTTTATCAGTACTAGAAAAGTTCTCTTTTTTTGTTCTGTCTATCTCTCCCTTTAACAGTTGGGTACACACTGTAAATAGTCTGTTTAATCATTTTTGTAAATGCAGTTTATCAGGCACCTGTTCTTGTAAGTAATCACTGTATTTCACATGTTGTGATGTTGTACTAAAGCTTCTAACATGCTCATTGCTAATGTTTATGAGCTGTACTACTACTGTTCAAAATGCTTTTCATGTTTTACCATAATGACTAAAACCTAGGCATAGTCTGAAAATGGTCCATCTGGATTAGTGCACTATGCAGGTTAACAGAGAATAAATAAAATAAACTCTATTTTAACAGCATGTTTGCTTCTACAATAGTAGCATTCTGTTTTTGTGAATTCTGACATCTAAAAATGCCTTCCCACAAAATGGTTAATGTGCCCGTATATTCTACAAACTTTCACTTTTAGCTTTACATTGCATTTTATAGTGCATGTACCCATAGTTATTACACTGGGTGATGCGTTTCCCAGCTGATTGGTTATACTAGGCTGACATCATGGGTGCTCATATGGTGACAATGTGGCATCCAGTCATTTTTATTTTAAACAACCACAAAGTGAAGGCTTCTGTACAAGGAATCCAGTGATGATAATAATCCAATGAAAACAACCGTGGGAAAAAAATCTGGAAACTAACAGGTATGCTCTTGAAAGCTGTTTATTATTCTTACAATTAGCACCAGTAACTTAGCTTCTTCAGATTGTGAGTCAGTTAACCCAAAACTCTTATATAAACTGTAAATGAATAAATAAATAAATAAATAAAATTACATAAACACAAAACACTCATTGGATTAAAATGGCCTACACGATATTCACCATATGAAGAGCAGTGCATAAAACAGTCCATGAAAATATACATTATGAACATGTAAAACACTTAAATTTTAGTTGTAATCCGCAATTCTCCATATGTTAAAACATATTTGAAATTCACATTTTCATTAATGCCTGGTAACATACAAGATTTGACCTCATTTACTACTCGAATTCCTTATTATCCATTTCATTTCCATCATCTGCACCCCCTTTTGGTTTTACTGATGTAGTCAATTACTGAAAAAAAATCTTGAAATCAGCATGTCTGAGAATGTGTGCATAAATCATTGGTTTTGCTACAAATATTAATAGATTTGACATGCTTGTAAATTTTCTGTTCATAGGCTGTTACTAGGCATGCAACCCAAGTGTCCATTGATAAGCCTAGTCCAAATTTTCAATTGCTCTAATGCACTGTCTGGTTAATTGACTTGCTCAAAGTCATACCTCAGGTAAATAAAGGCTGAAGAAATTAAATACTTTGGCACACGAAGTCGCTTGCTAACAGCTGACAGCCTTATTCCTCTTTACCAACCGCTGTATCTTGGTCTCCTAGTCAGTGCTTCATACTGTGCTCACATTATACTACGTATGTAGGCAGATATACTGCAAATTTAGACAAACAGTACTTAGACATGAATGATTTAAGACCTACCCTTAATAATACAAACAAGTTCCTATATTTAATTACTGGCACTGAAGACAGCTTCTGCAACTAAGTATGTCTTTACTGTGCATGTTAGGAATGTCCACACAACTTCCTTGTAATTTTTCCATAACATTTCTGCAACAACTAGTAATAAATATGGTGTAGCACCTAATATATTACTTGTTCCTTCAAAAGAACTCTAAATTCCCCAGTTATTGTTAATGACTTATTTTATTGCATTAACATTAATGGTAAAGGGTAAAACTACAGCCATTCTTTGATGATTGTTATTATTATTATTATTATTACAATCTGCTTCAACACCCACATCTTCCACTAAATAAAAATTATAGGATCATATGGTCATAAGATATCAACCCAGGGGTCATTTTAAACCTAGCCATTTCATCCCAATGTAATACCATGAAAATGATAGTTAATATCCAAGATAGCATTTAGTGATGACTGTCCATGTCCAGGAGGGTTGTGGGTGGTATCCCTGGTAAGACTTTACAGGACCCCATCCACTCATTCAGGTTCCTCTTCAACAGTGTCATAGAGGTGCTATGTTTCACATGAATTGGTAACCTGTTCCAAAGATGCAGCAGCTGCTGGGAGATAAATCTGTCCCTCCAGCATGTCCTATTTAAGTTGCAAGCCATATTTAGGTCCCTGGAATGGGTATCCCTACTCCCATTTGATTTACTGATATGCAGTAAGTTCACTAGGTTTGGGTCTTGGATTGCTTTGTAGGTCAGACATAAGTCTCCCTTAAGAAGTCTATACAAAATGGAGTATAGTGACAGGGACTTTAGTTGGTCCGTATAAGGCACATGCTGGAGTCCCTTGATCTTCTTTGTTAGAAACCTTTGAGGTCTCTCCAGTTGCTGCAGGTGCTTTGTGTGGTACATTCTGAATGGTGCATCATACTCAATTATTGGCCAGATTAGTGACAAGTATAAAGGGGTTATAATCTCTTTTGCTCTCAAGGCGATGCCTTTACTTATCAAGTGTGCTAGGTAGAAAGTCTTCCTTACTATAGTCGACACACAGTGGCTGAAGCTAAGGTTGTAGCCAACATGTGATCCCAGGTCCCTTACCACTTTGTGGATACTTAGGATATTGTTGTTGATTTGATAGTGTGACATTGTTTGTGCCAAAGGGAATTATATGTATTGTTCCTGAGATGTTTAGTCTCTGCAATGCATTTAGTCATCACACTTTCTGGATAACCTCTTTCACAAAATCTATTAGCCAGCTCGTTGTTCTCTCAAGAGTATAAATTATTACTAGCTGTCATCCTCTTAACTCCAACAGCTTGACCTTTTGTTATATTTTCCTTAAATCCATAATGATGCATTTTGGAAAAAGACAAATAACTGTTACTTTTAACTTGTTTTTGATTAATAGCAGCAATCATTCCTGCTCTTGTCTTAGACATAATCACATCCAAAAAATTAGTATGTTTCATATCATATTTTGTTGTGAACCTCAAATAATCTGTATGCTAAAGTATTTGCAAAATCTAATATGGGACCAATAACTAGAGCTAAACATGAATTGGGAATATCTTATTAAAGAGTCATACAGTTGCCTAAATTCACAAGACAGTTGTTTGAGAAGTTGGACAACTGTATACCTTACCTCGGTAAAATATGTATCAGTATTTTCTTGGATCCTTGATTTCCAGTTAAAAGCAATGATCTTACATTGGGTATATGCTCTTCTTTGCCTCGCATTGTACCTGGAATTTCCTAATCAGCACTTACAAATTATCCATCTCCTCTTCCTGAATGGAAAATGTGGGAAATACCTTGATGACATCTTCAACTGTGATGTGAAGAAATGGGGTACAGTGTCTTTTCTTTGGCTTGTCACTGAGGTAACTCACAATACGATACAGTTCAAACCTTTGAATTTAGGATGTTTAATGTTTTGAAAAGTTTCGTTGCTGCTTCAAATGGATGAATGCACAATATCAGGTGGGACAGTGGTACATTGATTAGTAATGCTGCCTTGTAATGGACTTCAATGGACTCAGGTAATTACAGATTCATAAGCCTGACCCTCTATATGAAAAGAATCAATATGGAATTCATAAACGGAGACATAGGTAACCTACAGATTCACAACCCAACCTGATTCAGATTCATCAAGAGCAGGTCCTGCCATCTTAAATGGTCAACTTCTTCAAAAATTTATGAAGCAATGGACAAGGGCAAATCAATGCACAAACATATTTAGACCTTGCAAAGATGATCAATACCATCTCACGTTCACGTATCATATGGACTCTCCAAGCTAAATGTCAATCCTTATGTAACTCACTGGCTAACAAACTGGCTTGCCAATAGAAACCAGGAAGATAGGAAGGGCAGCTCTGCCTCCTCTAAATCGCCTGTCACTAGTGATGTACCTCAGGGTTAAATCATTGGACCACTCCTTTTGGCATTTACTTTTTATAGGTCAAAGCTAACATTAAGATGATTGAAAACTTGGTGTCATCATAAATTTGCCAGAGGATAAGAATATTCTTCAAGAGGGCCTGTCCCAAACAAATAGCTGGTGCCAAAAATCTAAATTTCAAGAAGTGTGAAATTGCATTTTTTGGCATGTAGTACTCCTTGTGTAATTATCACATTGACAATGCACTTCTGAAAATTGATCCTGTAGTTAAGGATCTGGGAACCTATGTTGATAATTAACTATCCTTTCATCATGACGTATCCGTTGTTGCAAGGCAATCCTTTTTTATCTCACAGCTCATATCAAAAGAAAGTGATTCAGGTCATGGGATGTAATCATTCAACTATAGTTAGCACTCATTAGGCCAATCATTGATTATAAAGCTCCTTTTGGTATGTATGTGTCCAAACACTTGTCACAACTGAAATGACCACAATGGATTCTCACTAAAAAAATCATGGGCTAAATCATAAAAACTATGAAAGCCATCTCAAAGCCTTGTCCCTCTACACAGTATCATACATGTTACTGAGAAGAAACTACCATTTACTCAGTATCGTATGTGTTACTGAGAGGTGACCACCCTTTACTCAGTATCATACATGTTATGTAGAGGTGACTACCCTTTACTCAGTATCATATATGTTACTGAGAGGCGACTCCCCTTTATTCATTATCATACATGTTACTGAGAAGTGACTGCACTTTACTCAGTATCATACATGTTACTGAGAAGTGACTACCCTTTACTCAGTATCATATATGTTACTGAGAGGAGATTACCCTTTATTCAGTATCATATATATTACTGAGAAACGACTACCCTTTATTCAGTATCATACATGTTACTGAGAGGTGACTACTGTCTTGCATATAGAGCTTCAACGGATCCTATTTTGCCAGACCTATTACACATTTGTAAGTCCAGTGGTATAGTATACACCCATGCAAAGGATCTCTGTCTGTTTTACAAAATAAATACAACATGTTAGAGGGGCATATATGTATCACAGAGAATATCTCTGCTATAGGACTGCCTTCCAGTCAACATAAAGCAAAGTACTTCTACTCCAGTGTACCTTGCATGAATAGATGGGCAACTGCAAATTCACCCCAGTTTACCACTCCTGTTCATCATGGATAGAGGAGGAATGTAAATGTCCCAATGTGTCCTTGTTCAGCCTTTCACTGGGTCATTCAAATGTAAAATATAAGGGCTAGAAATTGCAATTTTATATGTAAGGCTAATCTTCTTAAGATCTTCACAAATCAACAGCCGTATAAATACCTATGAATCTATGAACCTATAGTGCTAGGTTCACTGACTTAATTCCCAGATGGTATGCCTTCTGAGGAGACATTGTATATTCTGGCTGTGTGGGTTTTTGGCAAGGTTTTTGCTTTTCACTCATATCCCAAAGTTACGCCAGTGGTGAACTGGCAATCCAGGACTGGGTGTATATATTGCATTCGTTATTCACAGGGAATAACTTATTTATTTATTTATTATTTTATTATTTTACATTTGTTGAGGTATGTGGTGTGTGCTGTTTTACCTTCATCCATTGCTTTGGTAACCTTTTAAAAAAATCCGCCAAGTGGAGATGGGCCCAGTGTTTGGAGATTCCCTATGTTCTGACTGATTATTTCCATGATAACTCTTTCCTTGTCTTTGCATATAAGGCTAGTCATACTTATGGGACTGTAGTTCCTAGGTTCCATTGATGGACTGCCCCTGTGCAGAGAGATGACTTTTGTTCGATTCATGTGGCACAAAGTCTGTCTGGAGGCTATGGTTAAATAGTGATTCCAGAGGTAATGCTTCAGGCTATTTAGGAGGCATCCTGGGATATTACTGGAGCACATTGATGCAGTGTTCTTATCCTTAGTGAAAGGATTTATAACCCGTTCCCTAGTAATAGTTGGGGGATTATATTTTTTGGTATTACTTGGGGCTGGGTGAGATGGAGGCTAATACTGGAGCTGAATTTGTCTGGAGGTATCTGAATGAGTGTACACAAGGGGCTCCATGTGTGAGAGTGTGTGCATGTGCGTCTGTCTGCCTGGGAGACAATATAAGGGGTGAGGTGTGTTTGTGTGTGTGTGGTGTGTGTGTGTGTGTGTGTGTGTGTGTGTGTGTGTGTGTGTGTGTGTGTGTGTGTGTGTGTGTTTGTGAACAGATGAATGGTTGAGTGTATATGTACGATCGTGTGTGTGTGTGTGTGTGTGTGTGTGTATACGTTTGATGTTTATGTGCATAGTCTACAACATTGAGGGAGGGATCTCTAGCCACTAGGGATAGCTGTACTTCAGGTATGGGGGGACCGCTAACCACCAAAGGATTGCATCATAAGAATTGTGCCTTAATGGCACATAAACCAGTACAGGACTGGGGGTGGGGGGAATATTAGACACCAGGGATACTACTCTTGAGCCTTAATGGCATTTGAACCATTATGGCGATCATTGTTGGGGTGAATCGCTAGATACCAGGGATAATACTTTTTTTGAGTCCTCACACTTCCTCATACTGCGGGGGTTGGAGGGTTGGAAAAACCCGTAGACATAAGGGGTAGGCCAGGCAACTTGGGACTACAACTTTCCATGACAGTCTGGAGAAGGGAAAGAAGACATCAGGGACTTGCAGACAACCTGAGGACAGGTATGGGGACTGTGGTGTGTGTGTGTGTGTGTGTGTGTGTGTGTGTGTGTGTGTGTGTGTGTGTGTGTGTGTGTGTGTGTGTGTGCGTTTGTGTGCACGTGTACATCTGAGTTTGAATATATACTTATGTGTGTGGGAGACTGACTGAGGGGAGAGGGATGTCTTTGCATACACGATGTGGCCACCACAGTTAACAACCAAAGGAAATGCCGATCTGTACTTTGTGGTAGTTAACTGTGATTCTGAGACATGCAATTTAACCAGTAATGAGGACTTTCCTTATCACAACTTACATGCCTCTGATTTGCAAAATACAACATCATGGGGGTGATGCAACATTGTGGGAGTGGGGCCTTTTTAGTATGAGCTGCACAGCTCACACCTAGACTGCTAATGAATCCAAAGGATTGCCTTTTTACTCTATACCTGAACTAGCATTAGGTTCTAATCTTACCATATCCCTTTACTTTCATTCTCTCCTTTCTTGGTTTCTTTACTTGTTTTAGCTTTAAATGTCCTTGATAAATTTTTCATTGTCCCGTTCGATTCTCAGTTAGAGCGTCTTCTGTGTGGCGACATGTGTGAATGGACGTTCCTTCATTGAAGGTTGTACATCAGGCCAGGCATGTCGGCATGTAAAAATCTACTGCCAATCATTAGCGGACCGGAGTTCCACTGTGGCAACCCCTAACCGGGAAAAGCTGAAAGACACAACAACTCTCTTCACTACTGCTTCATCTCTCCTGTGTCAGTTAGAATTTCTTGGCTTTTGTATACTTTTGTATTGGCATCATTGGTCTACCTCCAGGCAGAGCCTATGCCCAGGAAAGATGAATTCCACTGGTGTCCATCAGCCCAGTCATGCATTGAAAGTTTTGTTGATATGTACTCTGCCCCCCCCCCCCGATGTAGTGAGGGAACAACACCAAGAGACCAACCCAGAGTGCTAACAGCAAAGACCCTCTCCATTTCCATGAACACCTCCACAATAAGACCCCTTTTTATGATGACTGACTTTAATATTTTTCTCTGTATTAACAATTCAGAGTCACACAGAAGACAAATGAAGGCTGAGGGAATCAAACCCTGCAAAAATAAGGAAGAAACAAGCTAAATTATAATCCATTCATTGTTAAAATATTAAATTAATCTCACAGACTACATGTTGTCCATTTTTTCACAGCTAAATAATAAACACATTGTCATCTTTCAACAAAACAAGGACACCAAGGATCATACCTAAGGTCATGGCTCATATGATGATGCATCTGTTTACTGCAATCAGCTTCCTTCCTTTACACCGCAACTACTGTGCTTCATAAATAGTTAGTAGGTTTACAGTCCAGTGGACCAATGAAAATCCTAGCTCAAAATGTCAGTTGCCCCAAAGCAATTTCTGGTTAAGTGACTTGCTCAGGATCAGCTAGTAGTAGATTAGGGCTGGGAAAATCAAAGCCTGTACTACAGGCACTACAGCTCATGACCTGAACCCTCCGCCATACTAAAGTAAAAATGGAGGAGAAGGATTTTACCCCTCACCCCGACACAGAAAACAGCAGCATTAACCCACTATACTAATTGATATTTACAGCTTGCTCAAAATCACACAGTAGGCAAATAGATATGAAAGGGTTCAAAGTCTGTACTTTTGAATACAAGAAACAACACATTATTATTCCACATAACTCTAATGACTGCCATTATTGACCGACTGTAAACCTCAGGGACTCTTAGCCTTCAGCGATTTATCAAAAAATGAAGAGCAGTGTGAATGTCTGTCTGGGCAAGGGCTCTCACCTCTTAATGTCCTCTTTCCTAAGGTCAAGGGTGTGCATTGTGCATGGATTACCTCCCTTTGACTGCACTTAACTCTGTTTGCCTACTGTGTGCCTCTGAGCAAGTCACATAACCAGAATGACGCATTTTCATTTAATGGGTGGCATTACTGACTACTTTTACCATCTGGACACACACACACACACACACACACACACACACACACACACACACACACACACACACACACACACACACACACACACACACACACACACACATGCACACACATGCACCCGCACACACATACATCCACACACACACACACACACACACACACACACACACACACACACACACACACACACACACACACACACACACGGCACAAACATGTACGCAGACACACACACATGCAGCAAAATTTCTTAGTTACTTCTACAACTGAGACGGCCTCGATCAAGCAACAATAATTCAGTACAAATTCCCAACACTGCAAGTAGCCCACATGATTCAAAGCAGTGGTTGCAGCAATTCAAAGCAGCCCTTGTTTATACATCCTGAAGTACTGCTTCCTGTACTCTGTTGTACTACTTCCTTTACTGTGCTTCATCTACAATGCTTTGTAAGAAGTAGAGAGATTTTATTCTGCAGGTCATGCTATAGGTATAAAATTATTTATTGGATGTCACAGTGGTGCAGAGATAGCATTGTCGCCTCACAGCAAGAGGTTCTCCAGTTCAATTCCTGGATGGGGTTCCTTCTGTGTGGAGTCTGCATGTCCTCCCTGCATTCATGTGGGTTTCCTCCGGGTGCTTCAGTTTCCTCCCACGTTACAAAGACATGCATCTGGAGCATTTCTCCCCAGGCCTCCGCTGAAAATTGGCTTAATTCCAAATTGGACTTTCATGGTTAATAAATGTTAAATAAATAAATGTATTTATTCATTTATTTATAGTTGACCTTAGGCCCCCCTTAAAGCCATGGGCCCTGGCAGCTACCCATTTTTCATCTCTTATACTCTGCCATTGTCTGAACAACTGATAAGACGCTTAAGAATAAACTCTTTTTTTATAATAGCCTAGAATATGTCCTTTTCCTTATTCAAATTATTGGAGTTAGTAAGCTAGTTGTGTTGTCCTCTAATATTGTTGCATATGTTATCTGTCATGTGACAGGTTTTATTTTGTTTAAAAAAATCTGTACACAAACAGAAATAGCTGGATACAATAATTTGGATAAGGCTGGGAACAGACTTCCTTGTTTGGTTTAAGTTTATTAGTTTGCGGTGAGTTAATACATTATCAAGGTCCTTCTGTAATGGGAGCAGACAGTGCAAGCTTACCACATATAGACTATATGGTGTGGTGTGCATATAGAAATCTGGTAATCTGTCCTGTTTAGATTCCCTAAATACTGAAAATTATTTTAAGATAAGATTTACTGGCATTCTTGGGTCATGGTCAAGATTGCTGACAGCTTCTTCTGTAGACATTTCTGCAACATCTTTACTATGACAGGATTTATCCTTCAAGATGCTAACTATTGCACAATATGGACAGATAAAAATAAATAAGTTGTACGAATTCAAAAAAAATCCAAGACTTATTCCTTTCGAAATTCAGAAAAGTCGAAAGTGGTTATCAAGAAATGAAAGTGATGGGTCACTTCAAAATTAATTCACAAGAAACTTAAAAAAAAAAGAAATATAAGCCTTAATACTGAACATACAAGATTTCTCCTCAAAGATGGCCATATTAGATTTAGAATGGATTATTTACTGGTGAACTATAAAAAACAAATAGACTTGCTTGGGAGTTGGTCAAACAAAAAAGCACTGAACGATACGGAAGACACTCTAAATGATGTAGAGGGAAGAATGACTGAAAGTGAATCAAAAATAGAAGTTTTATTAGTAACCATTTGAAATTATGGGCATAACAGAGTGAGTCCTGAAATACCAAGACTGAATGGCCATAAAAAAGAAAAAAAGGGATTTGTATATAGTAATTCTGAAATGGACACTTCCTGAAATATTCCCTTTTCTCTGAAGTATAGTGATCTTGAAGTTGCTATATATAAATTTTATGGATGTGAAAGGCTTGCCTCCTGCAAAAAAGAAGCTTAAAGGAAAAGAGGGAGGGAGGGATGTTCAAGATTTGCTCTGTTCAGTTTTTGATCTTTTATTGTCAGTCTGTCAACTCTTGACTTTACAAGTATAGACACTTCAACAGGGAGCCTATATTAAAACAAAATAAACAGCTATTAAAAAACAAGGATACAAGGAAACAGAGTTAGACAAAAAATAACACATGAATTTATGTTATACCTGAGAAATATGAAGGTGACAATAATGATACTTTCTGTCATCTTGGAACAAAAGTTTTAAACCTGGCTGAAGTCTTATCTTAATGTACAGATTGAGAGATCACAGTGCTTTATCCATTCCTTCATATAAAAAAATTCACCAAGATGCATTATTGGCAATTTAATTTCCAGTCTAGACAAATACTGCGTGGTCAAACCCACCAGGAAAAATAGTAGAAAATCTTGTTAGATTTAATAATGACTATTCAAAAGTAGTGAGCAAGAGAAAATCATGTCCTCTTTGATAAAAGAATTGAAAAAGGATGGCATCAAAACCCATCTATTGTTCCCAGCAAGAATAAACATTTTTTTTACAGAGGGGAAAAATTATATTTTAAAATAAGCTAGTAGTTTTATTCAAACAAACAAACAAACAAACAAACAAAATCATTGAACATACTGAAGGAAAGATATTCAGTGTAGCATATTTAAAATGACAAACACAGAAGAATGGATGGAAATGAGTAAACAAAGAAGCTGAAAGACATATGTACAATGAATAATTTCTATTTATATTACTTCATATATTATAATACAAAGAAAATTGTTCTTCTACCTATTTTTATTTATTTATTTATACGAATGAGTAATGTTGATGTAGATAGGCAAATGGGAATATACTGCAAGACTGGTATATAGTACTGGCCAGAAAATAACACAGTCAGAATGAAAAATGGATTTCCTTCCACCGACTGTCTGTGCTAATAATCTGTCCCACTGCAACATAACACAATGTGTTACGCTGTCTTTCTGCAGCATTTATTAAGTGCTTTACAGCTTTGAAAGCCATCAAAAGACTTTGCCCTTTTTTTTCTTTAACTACTCATAGATGGAGCAGATAAAGCTCCATGCACTGCAAAGAATTATGATCAGGTCTCTGATCATACCCTTTATTACGTGTCCTGAACATGGAGGCCACCTGGCTTCCACTCAAGCACATAATGAGTTGCTTATGATTGCAGACCTAATTATAATCATGTATAAGAAAACAGTTTCCTGTGAATGAGCAGCACATTGTTTTATTTTGCCTGGCTACAAAAGTTTACTACAGGTCATTAAGTTAAGAATGCTTTGCCAAAGGCTGTTGCTGTTTTGGGAGTTTACATTGACTGTCACTTGTTGGTGTGTGACAACATTTTATAAAGGCAAACTTGTTCTTCCTAACTATACAAATAGCCACTTTTTCTTTAATATTTACTTGATTACTGTTCTTTTTAAACAATAATATGTTGAAATGCTTTAACTGGTTTTGTCTCTTGCTCACTGGACTTGAACCTGCAGCAATAAATCTTAAACACATACAATTTCATTCACGTGCTTAATGTAACTGTTTTACTATACGTGTTATATAATTATTCTTTCTTCAACAATATACACAATCAAATGTTATTAATTTGATACAGTGTTTGACTGTCATTAGTTAACTTTAAAAACAAGGTAGCGTCACAATAATTCCATCCCTTTCCCCAATGAGGAGTATAAAGAATTCCTCCATATCTGTGAGATGCATCTACATTTGTGATCCATTCTTAGTGGTCAACTTGTCTCTGGCAATTGCTTGTTCTTTGGTCCTGGCCTACAGTACCATAATGCTGATCCTGTGATGCATCTGTTTTATTGTTCTATTATGGACACCCACTGCATTGATGTTCTGCTCAGTTTCTTGCCACACCTGGTCCTGGAAAGCCCTATTTGCTTTACTGTTGTCAAGGATACGCATGTCATATGGGCAGGGCCTTAAAGCAGCACCTCCATCTCCTGTGTGATGAAATTCTCCAACCGTTGCCATTTCCTTGGTTTCATGCTAGGATTTGTATACATGTAGCTTAAAAGGGTTGGCTCCTTACTGACTGTAGCACCTTTACGGTGGTCAGAGTCCTCTATAATATTTTAGTGTATCTGTTCTGACACTGTACCATTGTGTGGCAGCTGTGCGCATGTTAGCCATGCTTACTGTCCATACTGCATGTGAAAAGAGCACACTCTGTGCCTTGTATGCTAGACTTCCATTATCCCCTGTATCATGCCATTCTATGTGTGCACATATGCAGAGTGTGACATCCCTTACACAGTGGGGCAGTGAATGAACCTGACTGTGCTCTCTGTTCTCTGACAGTCTGAGCTTTCCAAATAGGACTGCAGCCCCTCCTTCTAGTTCCCTGTGATCATTTTAAATCCCCAAACAGAACTGCAACCTCTCTTTCCTAAAACTGCAACCTCTCTTTCCTAAAACTGTAACTTCTCTTTCCTCTCCCCTGTGCTTTGTAAGTTTTAGGCCTTCCACAGGACTGCAACCTGCCCTGCTTGTCCCCAGTTTCTTGTCAGGTTGAGCCTTCCTAGAGTGTCAGTCTGTCTCTCTGTCTGATTTCCTGTCACGCACAGTGTAATGCTATCTCTCACTCTACTGCTGTGTGACAATGCCTGTTACTGTCATGCTTCATTGAGTGATAATTGTAGTCCTTGCCTATATTGTGTCAGTTTCAGTATATGGCTGTGCATTCTGATATCCACTTTAATCTGATTTGATACATTGCTCATTATACTGTGTTCTGTAAAATGATGACTGCAGTTTTTACTGCTCTGACATGTGCGATGTAGAAGGGTAATTATGCTAATGAAGTGATTTAATGTGGTTTTCTGTGAACTGTGTCAATAATGAAAAACATTATCAACCCTGCTCTGTACTACAGAGCCTGTTTTTACTTATCCATGGGCTGAGAGGTCATGTAGAGTGCACACACCTTTGCAGGCTGACCATGGTAATAATATGTTGCATCAGTAGTGACATAGGCAGTATGGTGCCCCTCTGCCCTTTGTGTCTATCCATTAACTTTGAGGTCATGTATGATGTGCATTCCTGTGCAGCCTGGCCATTCTAATATCACTTTTCATCAGACTACTGACCACATGTTGTGTTCCTTCTTTGATGGGCATTGTGCTATTCTGCTTCTCATCAACACATTAGTTGTTGTCCTTGGCATTTAGCCTTATGCCATGCCTTCTATTTTGTCTCCTGGCATTGATCTAGTGAGTGGGCATGGCTTCAACAGGATCAGACTATGGTAGAGCTCCCACCAGATGTAGCAGGGAGTGCAAGATCTTTTTGTACCTATTTCACAGGGTTAATCAGGTGCACGTACTGGTGCATTATATGGGCCTCCCTTATAAAAAGGATGTCTGGTATCAACTTGCTAAGGTGGTGGATGATGCCACTGGATCACTCACTCTGGCAAACAGTGCTGGCATAAATATGTTAACCTAAAGGGGCATGACCCAGGGATTTATACCTAGTTTAGTGAGTTTATTTATAATTCCAGAGTGGAGGATGTGTTGAAAGCCTTGGTGAGATCTAGGTAGGCTATGTGAACCACCTTACCCTCATCTACGGCTTTGGTGACTGCTTCAAAGAAGTCTATCAGGTTTAGGAGACATCATCTGCCTTTTACAAACCCAAACTGGGTGAGGTCCAGAGTTTGGAGATTACCAATGTCTTTGTTTATAAGTTCCATGATGATATGTTCCATGGCATTGCAGACCAGGCTCGTCAGGCTAATGGGGCGGTAGTTCCCAGGGGTCCGTGGTGGATCCCCTTTGTGGAGTGGGATAACCATCGCTGTCCACCATTCAGTGGGCACCAAGCCTGATTAAACATGGTACTTAGGTAGGGTGCCAGTTCATTCTGTAGTTCGTGTAGAACGCAGCCTGGGATGTTGTCCGGTCCCATGTATGCTGTGTTCTTGGCTTTGGAGACTGTGGTTTTTACCTGTGCAGCTGTGATTACAGGAACTTTGCATTCTTCCTGTATAGAGATGGGTCCTTTAGGGGGTGAGAGGGGGTACAGTTAGCACTGAACCTATCTGCCAGGATGTTGGCAATATCAGTTGGTTCGGTATATTTAGTGCCATTGTGCTGTAACTCAGAGCAGATCTGAGTGTTGCTATTAAGATTCTTAACATAGCTATAGAATGCTTTGTGGTTGTCTTTAGAAACAGTGGTGATTTTGTTTTCATAACTAGCTTTGGAGGATGAGGGATCTCAGCTTCTTACTGAGCCTCACCAGGGAGTTCCTCCAATCATGTGATTTTACTCTTTTTTGCAACAGTTTTTTCTTCTGTTGTAGCTTTTGTTTATGTCAGGGAACCACCAGATTGGCTTCCTTTTTTTGGAGGATAGCATCTCAGTTCCGATAGGGATAGTATGATCCATGCACTCATGTAAGTGCTTATAAAGTGCATTTGTGTAGGTTTCAGCAATTGTACCTCTATTGTCCATGTATGAGTGTCGTGAAGTTTGCCACTTCTGTCTTAAGAAGCGTGAAGTTGGCTTTGGAGAAATTTTTTATGGTGGTTTCCCTAATGGGGGTGGGGGCAGCATGTGGATGTCTAGGGTGATCAGCTTGTGGTCGGATCTGACTAACGAGGAATTGACCTTTGGTGTGGAACACTGGTCGCACATGTTGGAAATGACCTGGTCTAGGATATTGCTGCCCCTGGTGGAAGTGTGGATAAGCTGATCCAAGGCATTGGAATTTATGAATTCCAGAAAACATTGAGCAAAAGAGTCGGTACATGAGTAGTTTTCCCAGTTAATGGTGGGGTAGTTGAAATCGCCCATTATTAGGGTGTTGGGTTGTGCCCTAATATTTTCCAATGTATCAAGAAATGAGGAGTGGGAATCCTGGGGCATGGTGGGGGATCTGTAGCAAGCTACAATTTGGATTGCGGTCTTGCCCAGAGTTAGTTGCACTTGAATAATCTCGGATGTATTATGCTAAGCAACTAGCCTGGTGGTGTGGATATCCTTACAGAATATGGACACGCCTCCACCTTTAGTGTTTCGGTCCAGGTTAGGTGGCCGAAAGGTGTGGTATGAATTATAGCCTGGTAATGCAGGGTTGCTCTCTGGAGCCTTGAACCAGGTTTCTGTCACTGCACAGATGTCGATGTTTTCCATTTTAAGGAGTGCCTCGAGTGAATGCATTTTGAGGTTTAGACTTCTAGTATTGAGTAGCATTACCTTCAGATTTTGCTTGCTTGTACCTGTTATGGTGGTGAATTTGTCATTTGAACCTTGCCTAAAAAAGGCACTATAGGGGTGGCAAGAGCCTTAGCCAGTATCCAGAATCCCAAGAACGACAAGTGCAGGCCATCTCTGGCAAAGCATCGTGGTCTGTCGATCATGTCATCCCAGGCAGACAGATACTGGATCCCCTTAGAATGACCATTAGTTTTTCTTTTTGGTTATATTTTTCTCACTTCATCGCTTGAGCCTAAAATTAATGGATCCCTCAGGTTTTCCAATTTAGACTAGCGTACTACTAGCTTTACAATAGGGTTGGCCTCTTGTGACTATTTTGATTCTTCTAGAATGTAAACAAATATGAACAGAAAATAACTGACAGCAACTAGCTTAAAGTATGGTGTCATTCAAAGGGAATGCAGTGTTTGCCAGCCTGGGGGACATGGTTGACAGGCTATGCTGCTTTGCCAGGATTGGTCTGCACCTTTGCCACTTGGGATTTTGAATATTGGCCAAAGCATTTTCAGCCCCCATATCGTTGTTTTTAGACATTGCCAACTAAGTAAACTTTCCAACATAGCTGTACCAAACCAGGAAAATCTGAAAGTCTTACTGCTTAATGCCAGGAGTCTGAACAAGAAACTCCACTCCCTGCAAGAACTCCTCACAAAGGAGAAGGTCAATGTCTGTGTGATCACTGACACATGGTTTAAAGCCACAGGAGGCACCCTGGCAGTGCATAGCTGCAATGCCTTCCACACATTTAGACCAGCTACTGCACAGGAATGGACAAAAGGTAAAGATGTCTCAATTTACATCAAAAACCAACACAACTAAAGGCTGGTCCATCAGCATGATGGACTTGAGCTTTTCCACATCCGAATCACTATAAGTAAAGTCCAATACTATACTTTATCCTTGCAAGCTGTAAGTCCTCCTCATTGACATCCTAGACTAGCTGTTTTTTTACACCCTCTAAGTTCCCAAACATCCCCAACCTGGTCCTTACAAACATGGAAGAACACTAAACATTATCTCTCCCCACATCTGTGTAATATCCTCACCAGCCAGATCAGATCATAAAGCTGTCTCCTTTAAGGTAAATGTAAAACTAGGGACACCTGAAAATCCTAGAACTTTTTAGAGTTACTCCAAGGCAAACTTCCCAGTACTAAGGGACACCATAAATAAATTTCAAGCTCCCAACCTTGAAAATACTGTTGCCTATGCAGAAATGTTCACAGAAACCCTGACTCACCATATCAACAGCTATATAGTACCTACCCAAAGTAAGTGCAGGGCTGGCACACAAACTCATGGCAAAAGCTAAGGCAATACCAGGCAAAGGAAAAGCTCTCTTATTATCCTAAATAAGCAACTCAGGGGGGTTAATAAAGTCTGCAAAAAACAAATCTGAGGTACACATAGCCACCAGGTCAAGGACTGTGACATTGCGAGGTATTGCCATCTGTACCAGAAGACGTAAGACAGTGCATGTGTGGCATATGCCAGCATGGCTGGCTGAAGTTTTGTAAATAATCCTTACATCATTTAACTGTCACATTGATTTGTACAGATGATTATATTAAAATGTATTTGTAAAAGTTGCTTATGTTAAAAATGCTGCAACTGAATCTTAACAGAGTTCTGAAGGTGAATTGTACCAGTCAGGTGGCTAGATGTGATGATATTCTATAACTAGATGAAGATCAGAACTCTGGCAGCAGCAGTTTGTTGTTTGTTTTCGTTTTTCTTTGGAATCTGATAAAAAAGATATATGTCTTCTGGCAGTGTATAACATCTCATCTTTTCTTGTGGAAGCAAGCTTCTCAGCAGTACATCTTGCTTGTGATACTAAGTGAGTTAACTAGGGGCAGTTTCTCTTTACTTCAGTTAGGAATAATACAGTAAGATTAGTTTATTAGTATTTTTCTGCATCTGTAAGATTCTATTCAACTGTTTCATTTTTATATTTCCTGTGACTGAAAACTCTGTTATTTATTGCAACTAAATATTAAGTAGTCTTCTGTTCTCTGTTTTATTATCCATTATTAAATATTTTTGCATCTTTTCATTGTGGCTGCTCTTTTAGAAAATACTTTTAACATCTTGAGAATGCTTGTGCTTATTTTAGTGACACTGTGGCCACTCCAAAAAACCTTACTGCTTCGGTCACACTCTACCATATATATTAGTATTAATTTGGCACGGTATAATTGGTTACTGTTTGTAAGTGCCTTAGAGTATTTGACTGGTTAAATAACAAAAACTGAAAAAACAAACTTCTAAAAAAGAACACACCTTGGGTAAACCAGGAAAACAAATTTATTGTAAGCGCTTTCGGACACAAACAAATGCAACCTTCTTCAGACAACATAAATAATGAATAAAGGGATTTAAATAAACCCTTAGAATGACATCATAATTTCATCAATTAGTGTTTAAAGCAACAACAACCTAAATGCGTAAAAACACTTTTAAAGATACTGATCAGTTTAAAATGTGTGTATAAAAAATGAACAATATATAAAAATAAACATGCAGATAACTTCAACATATGTGTCACAGGACGCATATACACATGTAAACACAACGTTAAATACTTTAACTCATTAAGAGTGTTTACATGTGTAAAGAGCGGTCATCACAAGAACAACCACAAGACTTTATTCAGCTATGTCTGGAACTTCAAAGGCAATACACAGCAATGTACCAAATTAATTGCAAATGGTGACACTTACATTGAGCCAGAAGATATAACTAATATCCTGACTAACAATTTGGCTCAAACTTTACCCTCCTTGTCCCCTCTGCCATCTCACCCCCAACCATCACTAGAGATCGGGTCTTCAAGTTGCTCTCCACGGCCAAGAACACTGCATTAATGGATCCTGAGAATATCCCAGTATGCCTATGTAACATCATGAAACATGAACTATTGGTTTCACTAGAATCTCTATTCAACCACAGCCTCCAAACAGGCTTCATGTCCAGTGAATAGAGAACTGCATCATTTATACCATTGCACAAGGGTGGCCCATCCACAGACCCAAGAAACTACTGACAAATTGGACTGATAACTCTGCTGTACAAGACTATGGAGAGGATAATCATAGATACAATAAATGATGACAAATGTAACCTATTAACACTGGACCCTTGTCAGTTTGGGTTTGTCAAGGGAAGATCTTGCCTTCTAAACCTGGTGGACTTCTTTGAGAAGGTTCCCAAAGTACTGAATGAGGATAAATCACAACACCCTACTCAGACAATGTTAACTAGCACATTAAATTAGGTATTAACTCATATATCACCCACTGGATAACCAGCTGGCTCGCTGACAGGACCCAAGAAGTTAGAATACGGAAATCTACCTACACAAAAAAAAAAAAACACTTACTAGTGGGGCCCCCCAGGGTTCATTGCTGGGGCCACTGCTGTTTGGCATCTGATTCTTTAAAGTCAAGGTTAATGTCTAGGACCTCTGGCTGACCAAGTCCACAGACAATTGAAGTTTGGGCCTAGTTACAGATTCCCTCCAAGACACTCATATCCACTAAGAGGGTCTGACACAGATTAAGACTGGTACCAGAATCATGGCCTAATAAACAATTACAATCTAGTAGATACATGGGTGGCAGATTTGGGGTATATTTGCAGTTCCCCATCCACTGGTCCAGGTTCTGCTTGAATAATTCCAGGAAAGAACTCAATGCTAAGAAGAGCATCATAATATCTTTTCACAAGGCAGCCACCCATGCAAACTACCACATTGATAATACACCCCTGAGAGTAGACCCTGTACTCAGGAGCTTTGAAATACATGCAGACAGAGATTTGGTGTTTGACCAACATGTTTTTACTGTGGTGAGGAAATCATTCCATGTTGAAAAACCTACAGGTAAAGATATGGCCCTCATAAGACCTATCATTGAGTACAACACCCCCTTCGGTATGTCCTTCCCCAGACATATGCAGCAATTTCAGCATCCATAGAGATTTCTTACAAAAAGATTACCAGGGGTCAGAAACAAGTCTTAAGCAAACTACCTGAAATCATTGTCCCTATATTCACTTTCCTACAGGCTGCTGAGAGGTGACCTATGCCTAGCCTACAAAGCTTCCTCAGATCGAGCACTAATGGACCTGTTACACCTAAGGAAAACAACTAGCATCAGAAACACCTGAGTTAGGGACCTAAACCTTGTCAGCAACATAAATAGGTCTTGCTGGAGGGACAGGTATATGTCTCAGTGGCTCCCTCTTCTCTGGAACAGGCTTCCCATCCATATGAAGCAGAGTTCTTCCCTGGAATTATTCAAGCAGAGTCTGGACTAGTGGATGGGGAACAGCAAATATACCACTAGAGAGAAGAAGTTTGTAATTGTTTATCTACCTAAGAATATCTACCCTCCTCAAAACATTTAGGAATCATTACCTATCAAATTTTATTTTGGGGAACTTGACTAGGCTTAAAATGCCCCTTGGGTCATTTGCCTAGTACTCTATTATGATACTATGAACCAATCATATTCAGAACTGCTGCTTTACAGTATATATAACGTTTAACAGTTCTGTATGAATAAAGGATAATGTAGCAATTTATAAAACTAAATATTACCAGAGCCATACATAAAAAAGATATAAAACTGATATTCCTTGCCTAATAAATGTAGTCATAACTCAGGGAATCATCCCATTTCTATGCAGCAATACATATTTGTTAAATCATACTTAGGGTTGTCACCTTTACACATTCCCAAAGCAGGAGATTTTGTAGGAGAAACAATATCTACAACTAATGCAAAAGGACTGGACTTCATTTGTTTGTCAGAGTAAATGTTTACTCTTGTAGAACTTTGGGGTGTTTCTGTTTCATATAATATTCAGAAGATTGAGATAAAAAAAATGTTTTATGGGACTATTAAAGGAAACTTAAGAAATATTTTTGTCCTAAAAATCTCAGAACAGTTTCCATTTTGTGTGATTTTTTCCAAACAAATAGCACTGCATAAAGAGGGACAGGTGGTAATTGTGATCAGGCTTTTTCCCTTTAGGCTTCTTTTCTACTCACCGATCTAATTATCTTTTTTTTCAGGCTGGAGTGTGTAATCCCTGATGCCCATTTTTGAAACAATTTGTCTCTGCAGTTAACTTCTTAGATAAATAGCGTATGCCTATACAACCCATTCATTAAGGCAATCAGGTTGCTAACATATGGGGAAATTTAACATTTCTATCTTATTGCCATACATTGTTTGAAAGAAGAAAAATTGAATATAATAGACAGCTTTCCTTTCTTGGCAGTCCTTGAGTATACCCCAGCACATGTAAATGGTGGGATGTCTACCTCTATTATACTCAGCCACAACTAATTTACCTGGTCTTAAATATCTTTCCTAAATTGTTTTAAGTTTTTAAACCCAAGAAAAATATATGCCCACACCCCAAGAACACCATCATCGTACCTCCCACAGGTTAGGTCAGACACAGGAAACATCATGAATAATGCAGCTGAAGTTATAAAAGTGCTTATGCCTGCATTTCCTTCCTAAACATTAGACCCTACGAATTAGATATTTTTGTCAGGGGTTCTTTTTCCTGTATTCCAGGATCTAATCTATAAACCAGGATCTATCCCTTGCACAAACTCAATATACTTTTAACTTTTTAAGCTATGAAACAACCTTGTTATATATACCAGCTTATCTTTGTCTTCTGAGGTAAGAGTCCATTTTTACATCATGTTGCTGATTTATTTCCCCCTTCTTCAGTAACTATTAGTACCAGAATTCATTCCTATTAAATTATTAGTTCTTGATCATTCTCTTTCCATTTGGGATTCATGATAATAGGTGAAAACCTGTATTTCCATATTGACAATTTATGCCCATTTCAGTTCTGCTGTATCACTTTGAGTTTGTATTTACTTGCTAATAACCTATATGGAGATTTTTAGACTTTTATAAAAATAGCCCATTATATAACACCATTTTACCTACCAGCTTTGCTAATATTATATTTCCCTAACCTGCTATACAATCTTTCCTGTACAAATTATACAAATACTTTAAAATGGTCACTGTATTGTGTAAATATAGGTCTGAAACACCCAATCTTGTTAATTCTTCGAGGAAGATAGGAAACTTGCAATAGACTCTATGCTGGCCCTTTGCCCACAGGTAGTTTGGCAACTGCTTAGTTAACTTACTGTAAAAGCATTCTAAATGCAGGACTAGTATAGCAGCAGAAAAGTACAATGCATGAGGGAGGATAAACATTTGTATTATTTGAGTTCTCTTCTAAAAATCCAAGAGCAGATCTTGTTAGGTTACTGTACAACTACTATATCTCTGTTAGCTGTGCATAATTTATTTATTATTTTATTTTCCAAATCATTCATCAGTAGTACTCCAACTCAATCTATTGATTTATGCCCCCATAAATATGGGAATTTATATATCTGAATATCCAGGATCTGGCAATTTATTGCCAAAGCTAAGGTTTTTGTTTTATTTAGTCTCTATCTTGAAATTTCATCACTTTTTTCCAAACAATCAAACAGAAGTTTCAATTGTGCCTGACTTCCATCCAATTTCACTGATAAATCATCCTTATAAAGGAAAAAGAAAGTGCCTGCTCCCTGCACTGGTATATTCTAGCAAATTCAGCAATCTTATCATACAAGCTAAGGGTTACAAATTTTATACAAATAAGATAGAGACAATGAGCAATCTTGATGGGTACCTCTGCTAATGGTAAATGGGTTTGACAAACAACCTCCTATATTTACACTTGTAGAGAAACTCTGGTACAAGTCTCTTGCTGAGCCAATAAACCATTTAGGGAACTTGACTTCTTCCTGTTCTAGAAACCAATACATGAAATTAACCTTATCAAATTCCTTCTAAGAGTCAAAGCTGAGTATCATAAAAGAGTTGCCTTACTCAGCCCCTTCAATAAGAAGTAAAATCTTGATTATACCTGGTACAAATCCAGTTTAATTCACCCATATTATAGTGAACAGCCACTGTGAAATGCTAGTGTAAAATTAGATAGTGTATAATCTGCATTAAGGACCAAAGCTGATCAATATGGGAGGAAGGAGATTTTTGCCAAGTTTGGAAAGATGAAGATCAGAGTTATACTCCAATGTTTTGGAGGCAGTTTTTCTAGTAGTACCCAAATGGACAAAGGAAACCATCAATAAATACCTCACCTAATTCATCTAACATCTCTACTTGCATGACATCAGGTCTGGGGGATTTCCCTTATCATATTATTGAAAGGACTCTTTCAAATTGTCTCACGTTCATAGGGACATAAGTTGAATCCCTTGGAACTGCATCAGTTTTACTTAACCCTATCTCATGCAAATATCATTAAATCCCTTCTACAGTCCAGCCTACCTCTAAATCAGATCTATATATGCTTTCATAAAGATTTCTAAACATCTTTAAAATCTCTGATGGTGTTCCTTCCACTTGTCTAGATACAGGATTTCTGATATCTGTTACTAAACTTTCTGTTGTTTGAATTATTAACCCTGTTGCTAATGTTTTCTGTGGTTCTGAGAAGAATGAAAAATATTGCAGTTTAAGAGTCTGCTCATTCACCAACTCAGGCTTTGTAAATATTATTCATCTGGGTTGTAGCAAGTAACTGGGCAAGTTCCCAATTTCATCCCCTTAGTCAAGGTTTTTACCAAATTGTTATTCCATTCCCCAAATTGTAATATTTCCTCAACTTGTTCCAGTCTGCTCTGTTGACACCATTATCAAATCTTGCTTCCCATTTGTTCCATCATAATATCCCAGCCCACCCCTGATTCATCTGTTCTTCCAGTAGCACCTCTCTTTACTGAATCATATTCTTACCTGAAAAAGTGCTAAGTCAATCCTAATTACTCTTTATAGCCTCTCCTCTAAATCTGATAACATACAGCAAAGGAGAGCATGATCTGATAAAGCTATCTCCCTTGTGTCAACCTGTTAAACATTTAACCATGCTCCCATATGACTAGGAGCTCATCTTTGAATGAGAATGATCCACGCCTATAGGAGTAGCATATGAATCCCCAGCTGTGAGTCCCATCTATTCTGACTAAAACACCAAAGCCCATGGAGTGAAAATATTTTTTAAAAAACTTCCTAAGAGTAGTAATGTGTCTACTGTGAGACCATAAGGAACTTCATAATCTGAAATCAAAATGATGTTCTACTCCCCAGCCAAAACCATGCAAACCTCCCAAAATAAAACCAATCTTTACACATGTTCACTGATATATATCCCACTCCACAAAGGGGGAGCCACCACAGACCCCGGGAACTACCACCCCATTAGCCTGACGAGCCTGGTCTGTAAGGATATGGAACGTATCATCGTGGAACTTATAAACAATGACATTGGTAATCTCCAAACTCTGGACCCCACCCAGTTCATGTTTGTAAAAGATAGAGCGTATCTCCTAAACCTGTTAGACTTCTTTGAAGGACCAAAGCTGTAGATGAAAGTAAGCATACAGCCTATCTAGATCTCGCCAAGTTTTTTGACACCATCTCCCACTCTGGAATTATGGATAAACTCACTAAACTCGGTATAAATCCCTATGTCACAAGATGGGTTGCCAACTGGCTCACCAACAGCATGCACAGTGTGAAAGTAGCAGACTCCAAATCTGACTTCAGACCAGTGACAAGTGGAGTACCACAGGGTTCAGTCCTGGGTCCTCTCTTGTTTGGTCTCTACTTCTCAGAAGTACAGACTAACACAGAAGGTCTTTGGCTAATGAAGTTCGCAGATGACTGCAAACTAGGAGCCATAATCAAAACTCCTAACTATGTGGACATCCTACAAAAGGGCCTCACTGAGACGGATGCCTGGTGTCAAAGCCATGGCCTCAAGCTCAATGCCAAAAAGTGCATTGTCATCCCTTTTGGTAAAAACTCTGTACCCATGAACTACCACATAGGCAATAGTCTACTTAACACTGAAAGTGTGATAAAAGACCTTGGGACACAGGTGGACAGTAGTCTCTCCTTTGATAATCACATTGCCACAGTAGTCAGGAAACCCTTCTACATGGCACACCTCATTACAAAAGGTTTCTCATCCAGGAAAAAAGAGGTCATTGTTCCCCTCCACTTGTCACTCATTAGACTTATTATAGAGTACAACACCCCTTTTGGTATGTACCTCACAAGACATCTACAACAACTAGAAATGCCACAAAAATACCTCACAAAGAGGATTACCAGCCTCAGACAGGTGCCCTATGCAGACCATCTCAAAAAACTCCAGCTTTACTCCATTGCATATCGCCTACTCAGAGGTGATCTTTGCCTAACATACAAAGCTATGTCAAACCCAGAGCTGTTGGACATGCTCCACTTAAAGAAATCCCAATCCCTCCAAACTACACACTCTAGGGACCTAAACCTAGTCACCACAATAAACAGAACATGCTGGAGGAATAGATTCCTGTCCCAGAGACTTCTCATACTCTGGAACAAAATACCTATCTATATCAAACAAAACTCCTCATTAGCACTCTTCAAGAAAAATCTTGATGATTGGATGGAAGATAGGAAATTCACCCTGGGGATCACTTCTGTGGCTCTGCTCGACAGGGGCACAGGAAAATAATTTTCTTGGGTGGAGAAAGCCAGGGTACCTTTTTGGCTAGGCTTATATAGGCCCTAGGGCCAATAACCTAGTACTTACCTGTGAACCTATGCATATATATATATATATATATATATATATATATATATATATATATATATATATATATATATATATACACACACACACACACACACACACACACACAATTTTAAATTACCCAGCTAACCCTTATATACAATGTATCATCCCACAACATCAGCTAATTCTGATTGAATCCTAAATGAGATATTTCCTTAATTTAATGTACAGACACCTCTTGTTTTCCCATTTCCAGACAGGCACAATACATCTATCACTATTCAAACTTGCAGTTTAAAATACTCTTTCTTGACTCAGTGAGTCTTCTGCAATAATAATTTTGCTGGCTTTGTATTTCTTAATATAGGCAAAAATCTTTGAACCCTAAGCTGATAAGTTTAAGCTGTTTACATCCCATACCATAACCAGGTAATCTATCTATTATGTGACCCTAGTAGACTGTTTGTGTTTAACGACCATCAAAGAATTTAAGATGTTTCTGTCACTGAGTGCAACTTTATTTGGTTTCAACAAATATCCTTAAGAACATCTCTGAAATTGATGTTAAAACAGAAAAACATTTAAACCTCCAAAGCAACTCAACAGCCATAATGAACTGATTGCAAAGGGCATGTATAGGTGCTCCCAAGGAGGAGACTTTGCATCTGTATTTGGATGATGACAGCACGGAAATGCAATAACTGAATTGTAAAGACATATTGTGTTACCCTTGTAACACGCTCAATCACACAGCCCAAGATGACCTAACTTCTAAATGTTGTTACACTCAACATCATCCTTTAAAAAAAAAAAAAAACTAAATAAAAAAGGGGTAAAGATGATAGAGACTTAAAATGACATGGATAAGTCTTACTAAATAAAAAGTACTATTTACAGTTGTAAAATAAAACCAGACAGTGATCACATGTAATGAATAAATTTCCCTTTCTTACAATGAAAAATTATTACCAGTTTAAACTCAGATCCTTCCTCTGCAGCTTTTCATATTCCTTCTCCTCACTGCTGTTAAACGAATATCATTTTATTGCTTAATTACAGACTTTCAAACCTATAGCTACTTCAGGGTTAGCCTGAAGTTACTTCAGGAAAAAAAGCAGAAGAAAAAAAGGGGAGGGGGTAAAACACAGAATAGACCATCTTTAGTTAAATAAGCCTTAAGCTGTCCATAATAATTCTGTCTGGTTATAGATCATTTACTGTCCTTTAAAGTCAAAAGGTTTTATACACATGCACGCACACGCACACAGACACATACACATGCATACAAGTCTTCTTTGAAGTCCTTGTCAACACTCTAGTGGCAGATTCTTCTGTTGTCCTCTTCCTCTGTCCATTTAGCACACCAAAGTTTGAGTTTGCAGTAAGAAACTAAAGCTTTTCAACAATTATAAATCCTTTAAGGCTCAGTTCAGTTAATGTCTAAGGTCGCAATATTGTATTTTAATGGGAATCAGAAACCACCTGTAATGTCTGACTTGCCAAAGAAAGTCTGTATTTCCTTCAGTCACTGCTGAAACAAAGAGTACAGTTCCATGCTTCTTGCTTGCAGGTGTAGCTGAAGTAGATATGGGTTCCTTCCTACCTGATTCTGGTGACACCCCTTCTTTAGGCCCACCACCCCATGGTGGTAAGTGATAACAGATTTTATTCTAGGTGACACTTTAGTTTTAAAGGGCAATAGCACAACAACAAATTATTTCAACAGCGCACCAGTTAGCAGTAAGGCAGAGTGAGATATATTTGTAATGAAACCATACATTTACCTCCTTCCCCAGAACTCAACAGAAAAGATCTTGACATTCAAGCATGCACACAAAGGCAATATCAATGAGCAGTAAAGCTTTTATAATCCAGCAATACAAACACGGAAAAAATTCACTGTCATTGAGGGAAAAAACGGGTTATAATACAACAGTACAGATATGAAAAAGATGCAATGTCATTGAGCAGTAAAGATTCTTGAAGACAGCAGTACTAACAGGAGAAAAATGCAATGTCACTGAACAATAAAGATTCATAATGCAACAATACAAATATGAGAAAATGCAATGTAATTTAGCAATAAAGTGTCTTTAAGGTAACAGTACTAACACCCTCTATCCCCTAGATCAATCTAAACAGACCAACTATGAGACACTCTATTGTATCCTGTTCAATGGCCAGTGACTACTTACAGTCCTACTGCCGGCATGATGGGGTCCAAGGTTAGAGCTCATATGGATCCCAGCTATTTGTAATCCAGAAAGCATTTAGGGGGAATCCACACTCTCATAAAAGTATAAAAAAATGACAGCCAAAAGCCTCTCACCACTCTGTCGAGAATATCCCAGTGACCAGGAACCGCAGTTTCTCTGACGAGGAAAAATGGAAAATCACCTGCCAGAACTCTAGTAGTCATCTATGGCATCTCTGCACTAGGCCCAAGAGAACTCCTTTTCTTGCTAAATCATATGCAGGCATGGAACTACTGGTTTCATAACTTCTCTCCTGAATCCACAAAATACCATCATCCAGGATTTCAGCAGGAGACCGACATAAACTGCTACCTCACGTCTCTGTCCCAAAACACTAGAAGAAAAAAAATCCAGTCATGCTGTAAGGCCCTTTTCCCTTCAGCTAGTCTTTCGGTCTTCCCTCCTTCAGCTAGTGTTCCAGTCTCCTCTCTTTCACTTTTGAAATTGTCTTTTATATTCCGGAAAAGGAACTCCACCTTATGGCACAATGGAAAACTGCAGTCTCTTACTTCTACAATAAAATACAGTGGGAGCTACACTCTCCCCTCACTTGAAAATCTTGGGTCCCCCCAAGTCAAAGGTAGATTAGGAGCCAAATATTTACAAGCACTAATGCACCATCGGCTGAATAATATTTTTGCATACCTCCCACCAAGGGCAATCAACATTATGCTTAACTTGGACTGAGGTGTCACCAATGGAGCAGGAGGCATAGGGGTCATGGTCGCAGACTCTCCGATGAGCTGTGGTCACAGGTTTCTGTGTACTATTTCCTAAACTGTCATACGTAAGTCTCTGAGGGGACCGAATCAGTCTCTGCAGTTTTGGTTTGGGAGAGACAACTTAGGAATTTTGCTCGGAAGGTTTGTCACTCACAGCACATTCAATGTCCAGTTCTTCAGTAAGCATTTTGTCTACTTCTAAGATCTCTTCTTGTATAACTTCACTTTCTTTTTCCATAACGGTATGACTGTCCTCAGCACTATTTTCTGATGTTGGCATAGCAGGCCCTCCATCAGTATCAGGTTCTGCAACAGGTACAGAAACACCCCTTAGTCTATTGTTAGGTCTGGGCTGTTCAAAATGACAAGGAACAAATTCTGGTGCATTTACTTTGAGATTAGAGCCCATGAGGTCTCGAACATCCTCATAAAAAAGCCCACTGATACCCCAGTCATCGCCACTGTTACTCAAAGCTGGTAGCGATGAAGCCTGTAAAGTGACCAGATTACAATAAACTTGGGGTATGCTTGCTACAGACAGACCCAACTTCTGGGCCCAACATTCAGTGTGTTGATAGCAGGTTGCAATCCAACACATAGCTCTCACCCCTGGCGCTGGAATTTCCACCCATTCATCGTCGGGGTGGAAATCTCCATGAGGTCTTCTGGACAGACCATCAGCATCTCCATTTTCGTGTCCTGGGCAATTTTCAAACTGATATTATAGTTGCATAGAGCTGCCATCCATCTGTGGCCAGTAGCATCTAGCTTTGTAGTGGTCTGGATGTATGTCAGAGGATTGTTATCAGTCTGCACTTGAAATTCAGCCCCATAGAGATAGTCATGCAGCTTGTCCACTACTGCCCACTTTAAGGCAAGGAATTCCAACTTGTGCACAGGATAGTTTCTTTCTGTGGGGGATAAACTCTGACTGATAAAACCCACAGGTCTTAGCTTCTTATCATACTCCTGGTAAAGGACTCTCCCTAAGCCATCCCTGCTGGTATAATGGAAAACTGCAGTCTATTACTTCTACAATGAAATACAGTGGGAGCTTTACTTGTTTTTACACACTTGTGAACTAAAGGGGCCTGAGGGTCAATCATTGCCTCTGAAACTGATGGCATTCCTAAAGATTCCAGGGCCAAGTAATTTTAATGCATCTTGGTTTCCATAAGTTGTACTGTTCCTTTGGTAATGTTAACATAAACATTGTAGGATACTCCAACCTAAATATCAATTTTTATTTCCTGGACTGATGGATTGTAAGCAGGAAAAGCATACCTTTGCCTTCTTTTATTTCTTACCTCTTTATCCCTCCACCTTATTGATTCCCCAATTCTTTTCACTCTCTCCTTTAACAATTTTTGAACTTTTAAACTTTATGTCTTCAAAAAAGTATTGTTTTTGTCCTACATCTGCCATCTAACCTGTCCCACAAACGTAGAGCTGACTGTTACTTTTTTCGGCTCAATTCTTACTAGGTAGGTGCTGCCTCGCTCCGCTCACCCTCGCTACGCTTGGGCTCACTTTGCTCACCTCCCACCCCCATTCCCACCCACCCCCATATAACTTCCTTTATACCTAACCAAATTAACCACACCTTCTTCCTCTCCCCCAAATCCCCTCCCCACTACTTCCTTTCCTCTCTCCTCTCTAAACTCACCTCACGCTCTAACCTACTGCCCAGTAAACCTCTCTCATTATACAAGTAAACTAGTCATCCTCTCCCTACCTCCACATTTCCCTTAGCCCCTCCTATACACCATGTCTGCTAAAACACTAATATCTCTCCTTATCCCACTTCTCTATGTCCTCTGCTATATCACCTCCTATCATTTCAAACTGCCTTCTCCTCATTTCCTCCCTTCCAACTATACTACCGTCCCAATAACTAAACCACACCAACATCTTCATATCTGCCCATACATCCTACCACCTACTACCTCCATCCCAAAAATTAAATGAACTCATCTCCCGCCTACAGCTATAAAAACTAAAACTAAAATCTTACTACTGAGACAGATACCTTACTTTAATCCACTATTATTATCAGGTGACATTCATCCTAACCCTGGCATCTCCCACTCTAACATTGATACTAATCCCCAAGTACCTACCCTTTGCAACCTCCCTTACTTAAAAAAGGAAAATCATCCTTAGTTCCATCAACCTGAGAAGCATTTCAAACAAAGTCCATGAATTACATGCATGGTTATCATACTATAAGCCTGATATAGTCAGCTTAACTGAAACTTAGCTTAAACCTCAACACCTAGATAGTCAACTCATCCCTCCTGGCTATAATATCCTTAGACTGGATCGACAGAACAATAAAGGAGGTGGAGTCGCAATACTCTACTCTGATCAGCTGTCAGTTGACTGTCCCAACTCACCTCTGCCATCTTTCTCCGCAGCTGAACATCTTCTTACAAACCTCAAACTAAACAAATTTACCTCCATAACAGTCATAGCAATCTATATCCCCCAGGTGAAAATACAACTATACTTGAAAACATACTATCCCACTTCTCTCATAACATCCATAATGAAACCATCATATTGGGAGATGTAAACATTGATTGGCTCTTAGTATTATCCCCTAACACTAGTTCCTGTATTAATTTACATGGATTTGAGCAGCTAATCACTACCCCCACATACACTAATAAATCTCACCTCACTACCTCTCTCCTAGACTCGATCCTGGTCTCTCACCCACAAAACTATCATAATCCCCACACCCTCCCCAATGCACTTAGTGACCATTGCCCTGTCACTGTCACTAGACACACTCCCCATCTCACCAAACCTTGCAAGTACATTACTGCCCTCAAACATAATAATTTCTGCCCAGAGTCCTTTACTGAATCTCTCTCCAGAATTAATTGGTCTTATCTTAATACCCTGTCATTGGATGAAGCTGTCCACTCCTTCAATACCAACTTCCTCAATATCTTAAACTCCCATGCCCCCTTCCATACTATTAGAATTAAATCTAACATAGCTCCCTGGTTAACACAGATGACACATACTCTTATAAAAAATTGAGATAGGGCTTGGAAAACATGGAAAAAATATAAAACACCATCTCTCCTTCAAACCTATAAAGAACTCAGAAATAAAATCAAAAAACATGTACACCAAGACAAATTAAACTATTATTCACACCCCCCACTGCCTTAAAATTATATCCTAAAAAGTTCTGGAATTCTATTAATCATATTCTACATCCCGGAGACCCCTCTCCTCCAAATCCCTGTCCCAATGAAACCCCAGAAAATGCTGCCGCTAAATTCAATAATTACTTCATAAACTCCATTACTACCGTAATAAATTCTCTCCCTAAAAGAAACACTGCTAATACTGCTACTTGTCCATCTTCTCTTGACAACACCACTGCCTCCTTCTACCTGCAGTACCTACAAATTACATTAAATGTCTACAATCCAAACTCAAGACCTGTTCTCCTTCAGTAGACAATCTACCTTCCTATTTCCTTAAGATTGCCTCTGAACCCCTGGCCTATCCAGTGTCCATCCTGATTAACTGCTCTATATCTGAATCATATGTCCCCTCTATTTGGAAGAAATTCTCCACTTTACCCATCCACAAAGGTGGCAACTCCTCAGATATATCAAACTTTAGACCTATTGCTATACTATCACCACTCTCAAAAATATTAGAGAAATGTATTCATAAACAAACTATGCAGTATCTTCTCCAAGAAAACCATCTCACACCCACTCAACACAGCTTCCGTCCTAATCACAGTACTACAACTGCTCTAATATCCTTCATCAACACCGTATCTCTTGCTCTTGATGAAAATAAACTTGTCTCATCCTTGTTGCTTGACCTCTCAAAAGCCTTTGACACTGTCTCCCACCCTCTCCTCTTAGAGAAACTGACTCACCTTAATTTCTCCCCTCCCACTAACTCCTGGTTCTCTAACTACCTCTCTCAATATCAGCAATCAGTCAAATGGCTCTCAGCACTATCATCCCCCCCCCCCCCAGTTCAAATGGATGTCCCCCAGGGATCTATCCTTGGACCTCTGCTCTTCAAAATATTCACTAACAAACTATACTCCTCTTGCCCACTGTCATCATTGGTACAATATGCTGATGACTCTACTGTCATCACAATTGCTGATAACCCATCTGACCTCCTTGCCACCACCCAATCATCTTTTAATACTATAGAAACATGGCTCTGTGAAAACAAATTAATACTAAACCCTAAGAAAACTAAGCTCCTTCTCTTCCTCCCTAAAAACCACAACAATCTTAAAACATCTTTCAACATCCAATCTAGCAATAACACCATCATCACTGCTGAACCTAGCACTAAACTCCTAGGCATCACTATTGATGACCGACTGAAATTTGACATACGGATCACTAATAGTATCAAAAAAACTCACCAAAAACTTGGACACCTCTATCGTAATAAGAAATACTTAACCAACACAGCCAGAATCACCCTCACACATGCTTTCTTACTTCCCACACTATTCTACTGCTGTCATATTTTCACAAACATTAACTCTACACTCATTGCACGACTTGAAACCAGCTATAACAAGGTAGCCAGAATTGCAGCTAACCAACCTTATAAATCTCACCATTGCCTCTCTCTTAAGCAACTTGACTGGCTAGAACTCCCCCATATGCTTCAACTATATCAATTACAAATTATCCACTCCATCCAGTACTTGCCCTCTTTTTGCCCTAGCCTCTCCACTATTATATCTAAATACTCCCTCCACAGGTCACTTCACAGCTCTGATCAAGGACTCCTACAGATTTACAAACCCAGAACTAAAATGGGTTGTCTATAACTATCACCCTGCCAAAGCCTGGAACCTACTACCCCTTGAGATTAAATCTCTCTACCAAAGCAAGCAGTGCAAATATGCCACTCATAAATACCTCATTAGTAAATGGTCCTGCCATTGCATAAATCCACCCTGAAACTACTACCCTTTCATCCTGCAGTATCTCCCCTCACCTCTAAATTTTTCTCATTCACAGAGTAGGTAAAATGCTTAGAACTACTCAGCAAGGTACCTACCTCAAACAAATCTATGCTTTTGTATTTAGGTTGTTTATCTATTAATGACTAACTTAGTTATTTTTAAAAACTATTTTGCAAAGTATCATCCTCTCTTTTTTTAACCATTGTTTTAATGATGCTGTACTGTCTAACTTTGATAGTTTATTTTCTCTCTTTAATGTTGCAAGCTTTTGTTACAAAATTCTTTGTATGATGTAAGCCAACGATGCTAATCAAAATTGTCCTATGTGGAGCTTTTCTCCCCGGGTCTCTGCTGAAAATGAGCCAAAAGCTCAGACAGACTAACCTGGTTAACAAATGTAAAATAAATAAATATATATTTTTTTACACTACAACAGGCATTATTAGATTAAATTCTGTTTCGCTCAAGTCTTACAATTCTAACAATTTTTCCTGAGTTCCACGAGGCCATCTTGTCTTTCTCTTTCAATGTATAGATAGCAAAACCTACCAGAAAAGGGAACACTGTTGACTTCCTCAGGTTAGCTGACAATAACATCCAGTGTGCTTGTTCTGTCTGGAGCTGCTGGTCTGAGTATTAAAATCACTCAGCTTCTCCTTCATAAACTCACAACAATCATTATGTTCCAGTTTCTCTGGCAAATCTTTCTGACAAGTACAGTACTTAAGGTCTTGGCATTTCAGCTTGACCACCTCTATGGTGGAATTAGTGGTGGCTAGTCTATATTTTACACCTTTCAACTCTTGCACAAGTGCCATTTGTTGATCTGTATGAGTAGAGGCAGTATCACCTTCTAGCACCTTAATTGTTATGGTATTCTTCTCAGAAATCTCAGCTACCTGCTTACCTGTTTTACTGAGTTCCATCATTAAAATTTTGAAGCCATCTCCTTCTTGACTTTCACATTCTCCACCCCGTGATTCAAATTTCATGTTAGGTTACTTGTTAGAATGTGCTCGCATATCACATGGAGGATACGAAAACAGCTGGATTGCCTTCTTAGCTGCCCCACCCCCAAATGGCTTTTGTTATTTCTAGAGTTTACTTTTAAAAAGTAAAATCAAATTGTTGGATTTATGTTTATTTCTCCAGGGTACCACGAGGCTTTTTACTTGTTTCTAGGTCAGTGTTGCAAGATGACATGTCTGTTCAGCCTGCAGTTTCAGGCTGAAGTTCATGAGATGCAGCAGTTTAACCACTACAGTTTCTTGCTACTCTGAATATCCTTCTGCTTATATTTTACACTCTCACTACATCTCAGTGAACTAGAACAGTTAAATCTATTGCAGTCCTGTCATAAAGGACTTAATTTCTCTTGTGAGTCTCTTGCCAGACTTCTTTTGCATTTCATATAGCCCCTGCATGAAGTAATACTGAATACATTGACAACTTATTCTTAAGCCTTTTTCCCGTTCTCATTAGCAGCTGCAATGAAGATAGAAAAATAGGCTGGAGTGCAGTGTTTCGAAGTCTTCCAGTCAAGTTACACAACTGTCAGCAGTTTTGTTTTGCACTACCAGCACATTTTGCATTTACAGGTTGAATTGATCTCTTCACTTGTCCACAGGATTGTGGACATATCACTCTGGTAGTACTTGTACTATTGGTAGTCTGGCAGTAGGTACAGAGGATTAAGGAGCTGTTAATGAACTCTTTCTTGACGTCCAGTGGTCCAGGCTTTGAATATGCTATCTTCCATTTCCAAACCTACCCAAGCCCAAATTTGCTAGCACAAAAGTTCCTTGACTTTGTGAATTCAAATGCCCTGAAACAAATTGTCCACACCCCAGCAAGAGAACAAACATTCTAGATCTGGTCCTCATCAACATGTCAAACCGGTGCACTGCTGCAACTGTTGAACTCTCATTAGTTAAAACTGACCACAAATCAGTCACCTTCGAAATCACACTAACACCAGAACTCACAAAGGATGAAATCAGACTAAAAAACATCACCAAGGCAAACTATACCCTCCTAGGTGAAGGTATAAATACAGTCCAAGCCCCACCTCAAGCTGAAAGTAGTAACTCTGCCAAAGCTTACTCTAAATCTCTGTACAATCATTTGCATAGGTGTATAAACTCGGCTGTACCAGAAAGAATCAAAGCCAGAGCCCCAAGCAAAAACAAGCTGCCATAGTGGACATCAAGCATCAACAAACTCTACAATAAACACAAAAAGGTGCTGCTCAAGAAAGCAAAGGCCAGGCCCCAACAATGGCAAAGCTCCCTCCTCAGCCTCAACAGGGAAATAAGACAACTTGTCAAATCTTCCAAGAGCTCCTTTGAGAGAAACCTAGCAAGTAGTGCCAGTGATAACCATAAGGCCTTTTACAGCTACATATGTAACCTAAGGGTAGCATCCAAGCATGTGCAGAACTGGTGGCCAACAGTCACACACACTGACCCCACAGAGATAGAAAACCTGCTAGCGAATAGGTTTGGAGAAAATTTCACTCCCTTATCCCCTCCTAACTTACAATATGCCCTCCCCCAAACTTCCCCTCCACCTCACATATCTGAAGAACAGGTCCTCAAATCCCTGTCCAAGGCAAAAGAAACAAGACTATATGAGAGCAGATAATATCCCAGGCTGTCTTCTAAACAGGCTAAAACATGAATTGGCATCACCACTAAGTACCCTTTTCAGTCATAGCCTAACCACAGGCTTTTTTTCTGCAGAATGGAGAACAGCTACAGTTATTCCCCTTCAAAAAGGTGGCCTAGCAACAGTCCCAGGGAATTATAGACCCATAAGCCTGACCAGCCTCATCTGTAAGGCCATAGAACATATAATTATGAACCTCATAAATAAAGACATAGGTGACTCCAAACCCGGGATCCTGCCCAATTCAGCTTCATGAAGGGAAGATCCTACTTGTTAAATCTGGTAGATTTCTTTGAAAGTGTGACCAAAACTATTGATGAGGGCAAGTCTGTGCACACAGCATACCTCTACTTGGAAAAGGCTTTTGACACAATCCCACATTCAGGCATTATTGATAAACTTAGCAAACTAAATGTAAACCCCCTTCATTGTAAGATGGGTTGCCAACTGGCTCACAGACCAGAAACGCACTATCAAAGTGGGTGACTGCACATCAACCAGCAGACCTGTTACCATTGGGGTGCCACAGGAGGGAATACTGGGTGCCCTACTGTTTGGTATATTTTTCTCAGAAGTTCAGGTCAAAAGTAAGGGGTTGTGGCTGACCAAATTTGCAGATGACTGCAAACTAGGTGCAATCATTGAATCCCCAAATGATGTCAGTATAATCCAGGAGGGTCTCACGCAGACCAATGACTGGTGTACTAGTCACAGTCTCAAACTGAATGCAATGAAATGCATCATCATTCCCTTCTGCACAAACAATGTTGCTTCACACTATCAAATCAACAACAATACCCTAGGTACCCATGAAGTGGTAAGGGACCTGGGATCACAGGTTGACTGCCACCTTAACTTCAACAACCACGTGTCTACCATAGTAAGGAAGGTTTTCCACATAGCACACTTGATTAGTAAAGGTATCACCTTGTGATAGCCCCCCCCTATACGCAGCACTTATCCAGCCCATAATTGAGTATAATGCCCCATTTCGCATGTACTGTACAAAGTACCTTAAGCAATTAGAGAGACCTCAGAGGTATCTAACAAAGAAGATCAAGGGCCTCCGGCATGTGCCTTACATGAACTTACTAAAGTCCCTATCAGTGACAGTGTTGCAGAGCGTGATGACTGCTGCCACAACACATTCTATTCCATGGCTGCAACTGCAGTATAAATGAACATAAACGGATGCAACAAAATGACAGTGAAAAATAATTACAAGATGAAGATTACAGAAAAAAGAAAAAACAGGACAAGTACAGCAATGGTCAGTTTGATGTAGAACACCTTTATACAACAGACACTGGAAGGACAAAAATGAAGCCAGCAGAGCAAAGATGACATGGACACAAGGGGAACTCCTATAATAAGGCTGGTGGACAGCATTTGGGGAAGTACTGGCTGTGCCCTACATCACTGCTGCTTATGACAGTGGCACAGATTCTGCAGGCTATTTTTATTTTATCTGTTTGTTCAGTAGATAAGTCCAGGGGACACAATTGTCCCTTCTCAGAGACAATTTAGAAGCACTGTTTGGTAAAGTTACTTGCCCAGGGTTACACAGTAGGCAAATGAAGGTGCAAGAAAGAAAACCCTGTACCCTGGTCACAGGAAGCAGCCCATTAGCAGCTCAGAGCTTTAGTCCTCTATGTTAGCTGCTAATAACCAGTGATGGTAATCAGTGCTTGTGCAATGGTCAATGAAGGAAGGTAGAAATAAACAAACTATATAATTGAAACTGACTGCCCTGTGGTAAAGAAGTATATGAGGAGCTGTGACACATAGATGGCAAATGTTGGCTGGCATGTGTAGCACAGGTTGTCATAATACCACACAGAAAAACAACAGGAATAAGTCAGTAGATGTAATCATACCTCTCAATCACTTAGTGTAAGAAATCTGGGCAATGTCTAAAATAATGTGGGGACAAAGGCCCAAAAATAGGATAGATTCTAAGTATTGCTTTTATAACCTTATAAAGCTGCTAGCATAACAGGATTTGTGTTAGCATGTATTTTCTGAAGGAAAAAAGTCCAAAACTCAAATGTATGTCATTATTTAGTGACTTCAGTCCTCAGTGATTTGCCAGAAAACCATACATTTTATGAGTAACAGACCAAAAATAAAAGTCAAAAATCTGAACATTGTTCGAAAATCTGGACAGTTGACAGCTATGGATATAATCACTATTGTAATGGTGCACATCAAAAATGTAAAAGACAGTGCAGTGGTACATAACTGCATGGCAGCTGTCATGTCTATACTGTGTCAGGAAAATCTGGCACACTGCTGGACAATGGCACGGACACAAATATATCATGAAATGTCAGCTGGACAATGGCACTGAGTACTGGTGCAATGGTAATTACAGACCTATGAGACATTGCACAAGAAGATGTTGATGTAGTACGGAAGAGAAAAAAGCAACCTAGCTGCATTGATACATCCATAGGTTCATAGGTAAGTACTAGGCTATCTGTCCGAAGGCATTTATAAGCCTAGCAGGAATTGTGTTGGCTTTTGCCACCCTCTAAGATTAGTTCCCTGTGTCTCTGTCCAGCAGAGCCACTGAAGTGATCCCTGGGGTAAACTTTCTATTTCCCATCCACTCATCAATGTTTCTCTTGAAGAGTGTTAGCGAGGAGCTCTGCCTAATGTAGATTGGAATCTTGTTCCAGAGCATGGGAAGTCTCTGGGACAGGAATCTATCCATCCAGCATGTCCTGTTTATTGTTGTGGTGAGGTTTAGATCCCTAGATAGCATGTGGTTCAAGGGGATATGGTTTTCTTTAGGTGGAGCATGTTCATCAATTCTGGGTTGGACATGGTCTTGTATGTCAGGGATAGATCACCTCTGAGTAGGCAGTATGCAACTGAATACAGCTGAAGTTTCTTCAGTCGAGCTGCATAGGGCATCTGTTTGAGGCCAGTGATCCTCTTGGTGAGGTACTTCTGTGGTCTTTACAGCTGTTGCAGGTGTCTTGTAAGGTACATTCCAAATGGGGCATTGTACTCTATGATGGGTCTGATGAGTGATGCATAGAGGGGCACAGTGCCCTCTTTTGATGTGGATGCAAACCCTTTTGTGATTAGGTGGGCCACATAGAAGGATTTTCTAGCCACTTTGGCAATGTGATTATCAAAGGAGAGATTACTATCTACTTGGGTCCCCAGATCCCTTATTATGTCTTCCATATTTAGGGGACTACCACCTATGTGGTAGTTTGTGGGTACTTTGTTTTTTCCAAAGGAGATGACTATGCACATTTTGACATTTAGCTTGAGGCCATGTTTTGACGCCAGGTATCTGTCTCAGTGAGACACTTTTGGAGGATGTCTGTGTCAGTCGGAGAGTCAATTATAGCCCTTAGTTTGCAGTCGTCTGTGAACTTGGTCAGTAATAGTCCTCCTGTGCTTGCCTGTACCTCTGAGAAGTATATGCCGAACAGGAGGGGTCCTAGGACTGAACCCTGTGGAACGCCACTTGTAACCAGTTTAGAGTAAGACTTAGCTCCCTCAACTCTTACCATGCGAGTTCTGTCCATGAGCCAGTTGGCAACCCATCTCATGACGTAGGGGTTTATGTTCAGGCTGGTGAGCTTGTCTATAATACCAGACTGGGGAATGGTGTCAAAGGCCTTTGCAAGGTCTAGGTAGGCGGTGTGGACCACCTTTCCCTCATCTATAGCCTTGGTAACTATCTCAAAGAAGTCCACCAAGTTTAGGAGGCATGATCTGCCCTTAACAAAGCCAAACTGGGTAGTGTCCAGTGTTTGGAATTTCCCAATGTCTCTGTTAATGAGATACATGATGACGTGCTCCATAGCCTTGCAGACCAAGCTAGTCAGGCTTATAGGGTGACAGTTCCCAGAGTCTCTTGTGGCTCCACCTTTATGCAGTGGAATAACTATTGCTGTGCACCACTCTATGGGCACATAGCCTCTGGAGAGACTGAGTTTGAACAGTGTGTTTAGGTGAAGGGTTAGTTCATCTTTGAGCTCATGTAGGACACAGCCTGGGACGCCATCCGGTCCCATTGATGCTGTGTTTTTGGCTTTGGAGATGGCTTTTTTAACCTGTCTGTGATTTCAGGGGCACTACATTCTTCTGGTATGGCTATGGGCCCTTTTAAGGGTGAGACGGGGGTCAATACATTTGGAATAAATAAGGTAATGTCAGGAGTAACTGTCAGAATTAAGGTCAAGAGCACAGTTATATACAGTATGCATTTAAAATGTATATCAGTCATGCAAGCAGCCAACAAATATGCAATGCTTACATTTTAACAGAAAAGCAAAACTGGGCAGTGGTGTGTTATGCAGATAAAGAAGAGATATATAGGTCTAGCAGCAATACGGTAGGCTTACCCAATCCCTGGACAGTCTAGCCTTCATTCTCTGGCAGGTAATCCTGTTCTCTTTAATTTTCTTCCGAACTACAAAACACAGGTATGCAAAAAGTTATGAGGAGAGCATAACTATGGACATCAAAACAGCATATAATTTTACAGTAAGGCCTACTGTAATATGACAAAGCATTTAGTCATACTTAGTACAGTAATCATATTGTCTCTCCCTGACTTCTTCTTCCACCGGCAGTGAAGGACAAGGTGCTGACTCTTAAGATCACTACATCAGTGCAGGAGCTGCTTAACAAAGCACTTGATGCCTGGGGCGTTACTCACCACTCTGGCAATTGAGTACCAGGCATTCACGTTGTACTGGGGGCCCTCATACAAGTACCCCAGGAGGCACTCCTGATGATGCATGTGCAACAGGTGATGAAAAAGTTTTGTTTCCATGCTGCAGCACACAGAAGCCCTGCTACAGTTAGCTCTTACAGAAACCATGGCCACTTGTCAGGTCAAGTACAGCAGTAAAAATGATGGCTGATCCATGACAACACATGTTGCAGCACCCATATGATACACATTGATGGTTAGTATGTAAGGTAGCACAATGGTAAGGTGCACTACTGTGACAACTGATGTATAAACTGAGGGGTTGTATTTACATGACTTTTATACATGGTAGCATTGCTATACCATCCTATACACAGTCAACCATCATGGCAGTGCACTAAACCTGAATGCTTTATTTGAAATTGTGTCAATATGGACCAACTGCCTGGTTTTGTTAAACAGAGGCACCAGAAGCTGTTGAAGACTGGGGGGGGGGGGGTGAGAGGGGCACTTAGTGATCTAAAAAGGGCAATTTTTTAAAACTATTTGCTACCCCAACAAAGGTTCACTTGGAGGACATTTTAAGCTTAGCCAATTTCCCTTTTGGTGCTTGAATTAACATTTCCTGATTGGTGTTACCTATCCCATGGCTGATAATTGTATATTAGCCCTAGTGAGAATAAATGTGATCATACTATAGATAATTTGAGGGAACCCATGTATGGGATGCAGCATTTAAGAACTGCCTCTGTCCATTAGTGGTATGAGGGGCAATCCTGGAGTACATTTTCTATTACCCATTCTTAGATCCGAGTTGCATTTGAATGTGGACAGGGATGAGCTTTGTTTTACTTGAATGGATAGTCTGTTCTGGAACAGTGGTAGCCTCTGTGATATATTTCCATCTCTCCACAATATTCAGTTTAGATACCTGGACTGAGTATTTCTGATCCCATTTTACTTGTTGATGTTCATTAGGTCCGTCTGTAGTTGGAGGATGCCTCGTATGCCAGACATGTCACCTCTAAGCACTCTGTACAATACTGAGTATGGTGGCAAATCTTTGAGGTGGTCCATGCAAGACCTATTGTTTAGGACTTGTATGCTTTTAGTAAGGTATCTCTATGGGTATTCCAATTGTTGCATGGGTCTGGACAGATAATATGCCAGAGTGGGCACTATACAAAATGATTGACCTAATGAGGGTTTTGTAAAGGGGGACAATAACATCTCTAAATCCAGCCAAAATCAATTTGTTTATAAGCTGTGCAATATAGAAAGACTTTCTTATGACTCTGGGCACATGTTGGTCAAAAGTTAGGTCACTGTACACACAAGTTCCCAAATGCCAAACAACTGGGTCATTTCTCAGTGGGCATTGTCAATTTGGCAGTTCCCTAGAGTAGATGACTTCCCAAAGGATACAATAATGTATTTCTTGGCATTTAGTTTCAATTCATGATTCTGGCACCAGTTGTTGTTTGGGTCAAACCTTCCTGCATGAAGTCATTTGGGGATTCAATAACTGCTCATAGCTTGCAGTCATCTCAAACCTAGTTGGCCAAGGCCCTTTGGCATTTACTTCTATTTTTGAGATGTAATATGCTAAATAGAAAACGTCTCAGCACCGAACCCTATGGGACTCCATTGGTGATTGGTCTCTTCCCCTATTTTGATCTCCTGCATCTTGTCACATATGCATTCTTTGATTCACCTTCCTGATTGTATTAACCTGATTGTATTAAATTATATTCCTTGTATAATACAGCACCACTTGTTAGAATGTGTTTTAAATTTGTAGTTTGGAAGTCTTCTAGTAAGCAATGAAACAAAATGTATGAACAAATAATGACAAAACTGTCAATTTCAGAAAATTTCAACCATAAATGGCCACTCAAACTTCTGTCATTACAATTTACCAATATCAGTAAATAGGCAAAAATCTCTGCAGAAGTAAGTCATCTAAATAATTCCACATTAAAGGGATACGTAACTAATGAAGAGGTTGCTGCTAGCAAACAACTTTGTATTTCATTGTTTCATCTACAAATAAAGTGCCTGTTGCCCTTGAAGATTAAATTGCCTATGCTACATTAAAAAAATGATAAGCTAGTAATTTTGCAATGGGAAATGGATGGCAAATTGATAACAGAAAAATAGTTACTAGGTAACTCCTCCAAAGGAGGACATTCATAGGACTGCAGCATCCACTCCCTTGAAAGTACAACACAGTACAGTATCAGTGATCCATATGCATACTGTGGGAGTAGAACCCACAGCCTTCTGCATCAAAAGCAAGTATACTACCTGCTGTGCTACTAACAATGCAAACAGCTTGGCATAAGTAGCACTAAACTTCCCTTCCCCTGAAGCTCACAGCTCCGTGTAAAATCCACTTGACATTCAGCTAAATCTCTCAACTTTGCAGCACAAGAAATCTGGAAAAAGCCAAAATTTAATTGGCGGGGTGGGGGAGGGCAAAGACCCCAAACCAGGGACACGTTTTAAATATTGCTTGTATAACCTTAGAAAATTGCTAAAATAAAGTGTTGTGTTACCATGTCTTTCCTGAAAGATAGGAAGACCAAAACTTAAATGACTATCATTATTTAGTGAATTCAGTTCTCACTGATTTGCCAGAAAACCACAAATTTTAAGAGGAACAGACCAAAAGTATGAGCCAAATATTCTGTGAAAATCTGGACAGTTGAAAGCTATGGACTCAACTCCCTGAATCACAAGTGGTGGTATGGGTAGACAATTCAGGCTCTTGTTTGAGGCTGAGTAACACTAACCACCAGGTATACCTAATTGGGGCATTTTACACACGCACACACACACACACACACACACACACACACACACACACACACACACACACACACACACACACACACACACACGCACACATGCACACACGCACACACACAGACACACACACACAGATGCACACACACACACACACACACACACACACACACACACACACACACACACACACACACACACACACACACACACACGAGAACAGCATAACTCCTGCAAATAAAAGAACAAAACTCTCCTTATCGGCATGACTCTGGCTCTAGCTGCTCCAACAGAACAGTGGCAGCATAATTCCTGTAACAGAGAGCAATAAGAGAACAAGGACAGCTAGTTTAGTTGGTTTAACTTCCGTGCGAATCCATGTTAGTGTGAAAACTCCACTTCATTAATTTTTTGACAGGTCTTGCAGCTGTAAAAGTGGGGAGGCTCCCCCTGGTTCTATGGTTTCAGCACCCATGTTGTTAAATCACAAAGACACAGAAGATACAGACATGCCTGTGCATGTACAGTCTGTGTGATGGACTATCAAGCATGTGCATAGGAGGGCGTGGACTCAATAGAGCAATGTAGAAGTGCCATCACCCTTCATTATAAGTGTGTTTCAGGAACAGTCCCAAAAAATCACTTCAATAGTGTAACAGCAGTGTTATGGCACCAATATTAGTATGACAAAAGCTACACTCACTACTGAAATGCTGATCATGCTGTAGAAAGTCCTAGAGCATACATAGTAGAGCTTTATATATAAATTACTAACTATAATCTCTAACAGAATTGACTACAACAGCAGGTAGATTTTCAGCACTGACAGACCTTGAAAGGCCTTCATGGAACAGGTGTGGCAGGAACTGGTGATCAATTTAAAGTCTGCAGGCAAGCATAATAGATCAGGAGGACAGGTCTCCTGAAGCATTACTGACATGATCCACCATTCCCACACAACAGTAAATGCCATTTCCAGGAAAACAGTGATCTGTGTGGATGACCAGCATCACAGACCACTTTAACAAACACTAAGGAGACCTTGATGCCCCTCTCTGGGATTTGGAGCTGGACTGATGGTGACACCACATGTGTCTGTCAGGAAATGCCTAGTTGACATGTCCATATTCTTCTGCCAATGTACAGTAGAACACCACCATCATATGCTTGCCAGTGGTAAACTTCACCATATCTCTCCCTCTTACAGGTATGTTAAGGATGCTACCACCCTGTCGTGCACCAAAAATTACATGTCTTGCTTGTGTTTGTAAATGTTTGCATGTATAACTGTTTTAGCATATTGTAGGATTGTGAGATTTTCATAGACACACACAGACACACGTGCGTGTGCACACACATGCACACACACACACACACACACACACACACACACACACACACACACACACACACACACACACACACACACACACACACACACAAACTCAAACACACAAAGCATGTGTTGTTGGATATTGCTGCCACAGCTTCTCTGTCTCAGATCTTCATGTCATACTGAGCATCAGTCAACAGATGTGCAAATCAGTGATCCAGTGAGGGGAGAGTTGTATCCATATAAGGTGATCTAGGCAGATTCCTATAGCTCAGGTCTGGCTAAGGGCCCCATAAATATTAAAAAAAAGAAGGTGTCTTACTATCACCATCTCCTCAATTCCTGGATTACAGTTCAGCTGTTCTGTTTTGACATGTGAAAAGCTCCAGAAAATCTATCTCTTTGGCTCTACATTTGAGCCAGTAAGGAAGAGGCTTCCTAAAGCTTCACAGTTAAAGTGAATGCTTCCTGGAGTTGGATTCAAAGTCAAAAGTGTGAAGTGTGGCAACACTTTGAGATAGCCAATATGTGTTCCTACTTACCTTTCTCTACTTAAAGACCTCAATATGAACTCAAACCTCCTAAACTCTTAAGACCTCTAAGTTGGAAGAGTCCAGATCTCTGAGTTACTTTATAATGTGAATACATACTCAGATACGAGCTCTTCTCAGAGGTCTGAGTCACTTTACGATCTCAGCCCTCAGACTTCCTATGAGGTCACCAAGAATTACAGTCATCAATAATGCCATTCATTAGAGTTTCATAATTGTTATTATTCAGAAAATGCTCATGTTTATGTCATTTCTTTTTTCTTTTGTTAACTAGGTAAGACAGCCCATGAGTACTGTCAGTCAAATGAGTTGCTCAGAGTCACCCAGTAGACAAACGGAGGTAGAAAGGATCAAATCCTCTACCACTAACTACAGAGGGCTGATTATGAAGAGCTTGTAGGTTTTATCCTATCTACTGTCAGATATTCAATGACTTCTTTTTTTCTGCTAAATCACTGACAATTACAGCAGTCAATAATGCCAGCATTAGAATTTAATGGATGATATTGCTCAGAAAATGCAAGTCTATGTAACATGCTGTTGTAATGTTAACTTTTTTAAGTGAATTACAGTTGCCTTGCATTTAAGGCCTGAGTTGTAAATTAAATGCTTCCTGTGGTCAAAAGTGCATGTTTTATTCCTTCCACCTCCATATGCCTACTGTGTGGCTTTGAGCAAATCACTCAAATAGTGCTCCTGGGTATTCCCTGAACAGGTTTACCTCATTAAAAATAGATCAAATAATGTTTAAAATTTGTCCCTTCTGGGTCCCTTGCTCAACCATTATTTTTGGCTTTGTTCAGAATTCTTGAGCAAAGAAGTTGAAAAGTATTTTGGTCTGTCCTTTGTAAAATTTCTGGATTTCTGGCAAATTGTTGTGGGTTGCAGTTACTAAATAATGATAGGCATATGACTTTCAGACATGTGTCCTTCAGAAAATGCTTGCTAATGCAAAGTTTGTTATTCTAACTTGCTAAGTGTACAAGAGAAATATGTAAAATCTGTTCTTGGTTTTTGGATCTTTGATTCTCCAACTAAGGGATTTAGAGGGCATGAGGTGCAATGGGTTGCACTGCATGGTTCTCACAGCAGTGACCTGAAATATACTACTTGGTCATTTATTATATATTTTCACATTCATTTTATCACTAGCAAACATCTGAATGTACGCAGTCATACAAGTGGCTATAACCGATAGTCACAAATGAGTTTGTGAGTATGTGTGTCTGTGTATTAATACTTAGTTGTTGCATCAGAGTAGTTCTGGTGTAAAGGAAGGAATTGGTTGTAGTAAACATGTATACAGGAGAATTGTCATATGAGCTACATTCATTGAGCATGCTCCTTGGTGTCCTTGTTTTGTTCTCTGTTGATAGTATGTCTATCATTTGTCGGCAAATAAACTGAACAGGATGAAGTCTATGAGTTTAATATTAATATAGTAACGATGAATATATTTTAATGTAATGTATGCTTTGCATGCACATGGATGTGAAATGCACTGTATTGGGTTACAAAAGTTTGTCTGGCAATAAGTGCAGATGAGTAATTTTATGAGATGTTAAGGAGCTGTTTCTAGTAGGGCAGGATTTGATTCTTTCAGCCTTTGTATCTGTAGTATGTGAGTATGACCCTTTCACTTCACCAGGCAGTGGTTCTGGGCTGCCTCTGAAAAGTAACATGTTTGTACATTAGGTTGTCCCAGTCTGTTAGCAAATGTGTTAAACACTGTTGTCTTTTGAATTCCTACACCCTTCAGATAGCTGTTTATTACTGCTTCACTGTATGCTGTTTTTTTTACTATGAATCCCAGCAAGTCTATTGCAGTTTAATAAATTGCCAGATGCATTTTCAATAAATGTGAGTTTCAAAAGAAGAGAAGTTTACTGTTGCTTATGATAAATCTGCCTTCATTGTAAGAATGAAAACACACTTAGCATAAGCTTTTGGATAAGATCGAGTGTAGTGTTCTATCAGTTTAATGTTTTGTTTTGTTCATCATATGGCTGTGATTTTTATATAAAACCTTTAATAAAAGTTTTAAATTAAATCCATTTCTCTGTGATCATTGTAAAAGTAAAGAAGAAAACAGTATTCACACTGACAGGTTTGAACAGTGTTTTATGGTAACCAGGGAGGGACAGCCAAGTAATGGGATATTTGCATGACTGAAGAGAGAGAGGCCCCAGTCCATTACCCTACCTAGGGCTCCATTTGACTGTGATCTGGCCCTGGATCCAGGCACTCATGCCAGAGATAATTAGTGTGATGCGTGGCATACATGTGACATATGTGAGGGTCTGCAATGCATGCATATTAATATGCATTTAAGGAATGGGAGTACACTCACCACTAAAGGTGTTACAGGGCCACATTATATCTACTGCAGCTACCATGGGTCTGATTGCACAGCCCACTGTTGCCATGCATACAGCATGCATATGCACTATAATCCCATGGTATGGCACTACACCAGTACCATATCCATCCTGGGATTCTGATGGATGTCTCAATGCCCATGACAGGCAACACACTTAGGTATGGTTGTGTCCATACACATACTCTCTGCTCCTGTATGGTTATATCCATACATATGTTCTCTGCTCTTCTAGCTCTACTGTGTGTATGCTCCACAGAGAGGGGTCATCGAGGTCACAGAGTGCAACATCACCACCAACAACTACTGAGCTTGCAGTAAGACAATAAGGTCGGTCTCATGGATGTGGCCTCCATGGTTATCCTGCATAACATTTGGCAAGGTAGTCAAGGCCAGGCAGTTCCAAATCATCTGTGACACTGAGTGTAGATGATGGTTGCAGTCCATGACAGACCTGCCTATGTGGCCATGCATGCTCACAGTATATGTCTCAATACTTCTGGAGTGCTCCAGAGTATGTTGCATATATGTATCCACCTGCCCCAGAAATGTGTGGCCTCACATATGTCTGGACAGGTCCCCTTCACATGGTCGACTTTTCAGAAAGTTGATTTTCATATGGCCGAGACCATATGATCTTCTTTCGAAAAGCCGACAATAGGGAATCGCTATCTCCGTACAGTGCAGAATGGGAAAATGTCCTCTTCTGTACTGTAGTTTGATCTTGGAGTTGGTATTTTTAAGTTACGGGGGGTGTGGAGGCAGAGCCCACCATGGGGGGAGCAGGAGGCTTGCCCTCCTTCTAACATTTGAAAGATAAGTGTTTGGTGTGTGTTATGTGTTTATTTTACATGGTCGGCATTTCGAAAGTCGATCATATGGCCTCAGCCATATGAAAGTCAACTTTCTGAAGAGAATGACCATGTAAAGTAGACCCGTCTGGACACATGTCCCCATCAGGAAACTCCACCTCATCACTACATAGTATAGCCTGCTACTTTCATACTGCCTTTTGTGTACCAAAATAACATTTCCACTTCTCAAAGTATTTCTTCCCTTTATCCCCTTTTATCTACATAGCTGTTGATGATATCTTTTACTGTATCACACCCCACATGTGCAAATGATGACAACTGTACGGTACCAACCTCTGTGTATTATGTGGATTAGGTAATATCTTATGTACAGCATGACCAGTCAATGAACTGCAGTTCATGCATCAGTTTTATTCTATGTTGTTTCTATCGTGACCTATAGTTATGGACCAGACATTGCCTCTTTGCCAGTGCCACAGTATGCTGTGACTAACCCAGCATTGAATGGGGCTCCTCAGCTGTCAGTTCCTAAAATGACTTCCCACCTGACACATTCTTCACTGTTGATTCCAATCTGTCTTAGACTCTGATAGTGACCCAGTGTTGTAGCGGTTTATGTAGATCCATGTTGTGAAGTACAGCACAAATAAATATGTAGCTGCAAGTTAGCAGAGTATACTACAGCAACTCACCACCAGAGGTATTTAGGTAATGGAAGACAGGCTTCAACATTTCAAACACATGCTTAACAATGTTGTGGGTCTATGACAGTCTGGTGTGTGTGAGATCTTAGACTTGGTCTAATGGTTACATGAGGGTGTCATAAGCCATGGCTATGACATGTGTAGAACCATCTGCAACACATGGCACTGGACATCTTTATGAGACGATTGTGTTCTACACAAATGTTGGCTTACATACATACATGCATAGAAATATTTCAAGCATGGGCATTAATGGCCTTGTAGCCTGCCAATATACCACCATAATAAGTGTCCAGGCTGTTCTTAAAAATATCTAAACTAGTGCTTGCTTTAATGTAATGTGGTAGTTTATTTCACACATCAGCCGCTGTCTCAGAGAGCCATTTAGTATAGTTCTCATTACTACAGAAACTTCTACATAGGTTGTCTAATGTCCCTATACTACGTTTTGATAACCCTCATATTCTCTGAATCCTCAGATTGTTGAATACTTTTATCCAGAATTTCAAAGTTGTCAGTGGCATTATCTTGTTTTATAGGGGTTGGATGATCTTTACAGACAGCAGACATATCCTTTCCTAAATGTTTTCTATTTGTTCTTTGCCTAACATTAGTTATGTCATCAGTCCAGTTAACAGTTCCCCAAGCCATGCCAACTGCGCAAGTGCAATCGCCATCAGTAAGTCTATATTTATTACTAATAATGGTACGCAAATTATCCAACTTTTGACATGAGGAACACAGATCACCAGTGTATCAGGTGTTACCTTCAAATATACATAATATTTATTACACTGTACAAGATATTTGTGCTTTAGCAAATCATTAATGGCATACTTATTTAAGGAATCCATGTTCAGCTGCAAATGAATAAAAAATTCTAAAAGAAAAGAATAATCAAAATCAGTTAACCAGAATTCATAGAGAACTTAAATCAACTTCTATGAGAAAATCACACAAACAATATACAACTAAATATTACATTAGGTACAGTACAAGTTGTGAAAGTCACACAAAAGCTGGAATTCCTTTAAATCACTTGCTCACTATCACTCACAGTTGCACTTCTTTTAACAAGAAAGATCAATAAATCACAAACTAAGACAGGATTGTTTAGATAAGCCCTGGATTGTATGTAAAGTCTTGGGGTCGGAAATCTGTGCACTTACCACTTAGAGGTCCCTGTGGGAAACCACCTCAAACAAAGTACAGAGCACATGTGTGCCAAATGTGGGAATTGTGGGCACTGCCTGCATGTTTCTCAGACATATTGTAACCAATACCCTGTTCATTGCATACAACCCGGGAGTTGATGAAGTGGAAGCACTTTTGTCTGACATATGAGATGCCATGTAGTCCAAGCAGAGCCTTGATAGCAGTTTGGGTGAAGCCAGTGGCCATATAACTTCAAGAAAATTAGCTGTTTCATAAAATGCTTGCATGATGTTTCTCTATCCTCTGATGTCAGTGAGAATCTCATATGCTCCTGGTTATGCTGTGGCATGACATCAAGGAAGTGGTGTAAGATTTGCGAGCTAGATACCAGCAAAGCTGCTATTGTGTCTCCTGATAGCTGCAGGAAAGCCTTGTAGCAAAGAAGGTTAGTGCTACAGAAATCTTAGTGTCAACAGGGATAGGCATCCCATGCATCTCACGGGATTCCATGTGAGGATGGCATGATTATAAGTTCTCACATTGTGTCTTTGTAAATATGGTAGTGTTGAATTATCCCCATGTCATGGAGGTGTTGCTAGGTAAGTCATGGATACAGCTTTTTACTTATTTAATTTAACTTAAATACAACATTTTACATGACTATAGCAGAATGTTGTGCATGTCCTTCAATATCATTCTCTTTAAGCACTTGGACTACACATATGCTTGTTTTCTTAAGTTAAGGAAGATTACACTGATCTCAATATGCCAGGTGATTCTGCTAGTATAAAACCTAGAGAAAGTGGTGGTTATGTGAAAACATTATTATAACAGCATCATATCCATTACTGTTACATTAATTTAATTAAAATTAAAATAACATGTGAATCAATGTACTGAATAAGTACATTAAACAGACTGGATAACATATGCACATTTTTATTTTTGGGAGTGGTTGATGTGAAGACTGGAAGAGAAGGGTGAAGGCTGCCAGCCTAGCCAGACAGAATTGTGCAGATAATTCTGTAATTTGTAAATATGAATGTAAACTACAGGCTTGTTGTCTTAAATGTAAAGAAATGCTGTTACATGTGGAACTGGAAATAAATGTGACAACAGTGCACTGTACTGACCAAAGTAAAGCATGTGGTGACCCTTTGAAGTAGACAATGGTGCCAAAAAGTCTAGATGAAGAAATTCTTTCTATTGTTTTAACCAAGAGTTAAATTGCTAGATTTAAACATGTAAACATATTTTTATTGCTCTTTTCCTGACCAGCTGCAATATAACAAAAGGGAGATGTTAAGAATGTAAATGCACTTAATGTGTAGCCTGGGAACACCAGGAAAGTGTAAAAAGATGATGTAATGTTTATCAGAACTGCAATAGCAATTTAAACAGAGAGACTCAGAAGGCATTAAGCATTTCTGTCTGGATCATCCAACTCACAGCACTGCCTCTTGCTCACATGTAAGTTATTTTAGACTTGTGTTTTCTTTTAGAGATAGCTAGAACTAGAAAGTTTAGACTAAGTGTTTTTCTGTGATGTCAGAACTGTACTACTAAATTATTTTAAGTATTTCTGTGTGATCTCTGAACTCTTGACTAGCACTGATGGTGTAGTAGAAAGTATTGTCTTGTGGTTTTAATTATTTATTATTAAATATTTTAAAACCTTTTAACTGAGGTTACTTTGTGTAGAGATAAATTGAGCTCGAGAGTACATTGTATATTTATAGTTTACTGTCCAAGTCACTCCAAAAAAGCTTTGACTGATTAGTCACACTTACCAATTGGATAATAATATTGCACAGTAATAATTGGACACCCTTTTAAGGGCCTTTGGGTAGCTGATAAATATTAGCTGGGTGGTGGCAAGTGGTACTACCGTATAGTCTGGGTAAAAGGGGCACAACTGGAGAACCTGTGCTAGCGTTTCCCAGAAGTGTCTGTGTGGTTGTATAAACTCTAATCTCAAAGTGTGTGTGTGTGTGTGTGTGTGTGTGTGTGTGTGTGTGTGTGTGTGTGTGTGTGTGTGTGTGTCAGCTACTTGGGCAGGGACACGAAGCACGGGTTGGACGGTGAGGGTGCTGGAGATTTTAGCTTGCCCAGCTAGGCTGAGATCTGGACCCAATAGCTGTGCCAGTGGGAAGTCTTATTGGGGACCTGCAGAGCAAGGGAGTGACCAGCCCCAGATTGACTGTGATCTCTGTGTACTCTTAAGGGAAATTGCATTTTACTGTGTGTATTTGTTATCCTTTCCTCATATATGAGATGCCCTCTCTGGTGTTAGTGGTGAGGATTGAGGCTCCCTGATTGCTGGGCCAGGGCACAGGCGTCACAGGCGACACTAACAAATCTTTGATTCTATTAGCAAGGAAGTGTCTGTAACTCCAGGAACAAAGTCCAAACCACGAAAACCCCCAAAGAGCTCACTCTGGATAAAGAAGTGAGAAACCACGTTTATTAGTGTAAACCTTGGTTTACACTAATAAACGTGGTTTCTCGCTTCTTTATCCAGAGTGAGCTCTTTGAAGTGTTTCTAACTCACAGAACACCACTGGAAAATGTATCACAAACAATATTAGCTGGAGGGTTTTGCATATACATATCAGGCATGCTTGAGGGTGGTGCTACATAGATCAGTCTTACCTAAAACTGGCAACTGCCAGAGTGCATCTTGTTGGGTAGTACATCTGTGCATAAACAGCAGAGCTTCAAGTATTATAGGCAACAGCAGAATATTCAAAAATAAACAAATAAATAAATAAATAAAAGAACTGTGATTAAGAGAATAACTGTAGCAGAAATAATTTTCAAATTTTCAGTTTGTCTGACAGGAAGAAATGCTATTATCCACCACAGAACTGTCATCATTTTTACAGCATATAGCTCCTGCTTGTGTTGAAAAGGCACACTGAATTATTCCAGATGTCAAATCAAACTTAATCATGCACTTCAGCTTAAAATGCATGCTCTATACAATAAAGGAAAGTGCACTGCAAAGGAAAGGGAGAATCCTGAAAATGTAAACACAAAGCAGGATATGTGATAAGAAACACCCACATAAAATAATATGTTGCACAACTCAAAGGATGTGCTTTTGTTTTAGAGGTGACAATGCTCAGAGATGTAGTTATACCACTCCAGATAGATTTCCTGAAAATCGGGTGTTTTAGTACAAATATGTGGATGGCACAAGTCCATTATTTGTATGATCCTACACAGGAGGATGAAGTCATCATTAGTAATTTTCCAGGAAACAAGGGAATATCTAATAAGGCAAATATCAAAAGTAGCATCAAGTGAACAGGCAGCCAGCAGTCCATGGAGAAAGTGATTGAGGTGAAGAAGGAAGTGTAATCTATCCCACTGAAATCACTGTATGTCCCTAGTTGGGAAGTGACTAAAACATCCTGCCAATGTGCAATCAGCTTGATTCCTACTGAAAAAAAGATCAGGATGAGGGTAAGATGACCATGATCTCCCTAAAGATCTCTAGCTGTTTTGTATCCTTTGAGAAAAATGGCATATAAAATAAAGAAATTATGGATTTACTATTTACCACACCATGCCCTTCAGCTAATAAAACTATAATAAAAGTATTTTACAAGGACCTATTTGGGGTTCTTTTGCTTGAGGCTATGTACTATAAGCATGCTGTGTGCACACTATTGTATGCAGTGAACAGCGATAAGGGAACATGCCAAAGTGGAAATGCCTGTACCTGACTGTAGCTGATGTAGACTGCACTGTCTGTGTATTGTGCCCTAGTGATATGGACCAATGGATGACCTCCATTAATACTGATTATTCTGTAGGTTTATGGGTAGTCACTAGGCTTGCACTCCAGGGATCATTGAGGAGCCTAACCCAAATTCCCAGTTGTCCTCAAGTACTGCCTTGTTACGTGACTTGCTCAAGGTCACACAGAAGGCAAATGAGGGATAAGGGAATCAAACCCTGCATCACAGGAACTTAACCCTGTGTGCCAACTGTCAAACTTAGTTGCAATTGTCTATACTCTCATTTCACATTTTTGGCTCTGCAATCTGTGCATTCCAGGTCTTTTATTCTATTCTTGTTTACAGACCAGCTAAATGTTAATCAGCAGAAACTCAGCCAGTAATATTGCTGCAGTTACTTATTTATGTCTTAGTCCAGCTCAGCTTGTACAGTGAATTTATTAACTCTGTATTGTACCTATAGGTCACGCATGATGGTCTTCATCAGTCTGACGAATTTACTGTAATAAATCGTCTATCATGCCATTGCTATATGTTAGCACAATAGTTAGCCAAAAAAAAAATTCTTGCAGACACAGGGAGAACATGCAAATGCCACTCGGGCAATGGAGGAAGGTCAAGAGTGAAACCCCCCAGACCCAAAAGGTAAAAACATCACTACTGAGTCATCATGCTGTTGCATAAAAATGAAAAACTGAGAAGCAGCTATATCAATGAAACAGATTCAATGATAGATAAAGCTGTGGATGTGAGAGCTTGCAGAGGAAATGAATGTGTGCAGAATTAAATTAGAACAGAAAAAAACAGAGTTAAAATAAAACTGAAATAGTCAGTTTCCAGTTGACATGTATGATAACAAAAGTCCAGAAATCACATGGTGGAGAGAAGGTAAAGTGAGTGAGGGTAAGAGACACTGCTACTGTTTTATAGTTTCTGCTGTTTTATAGTTCCTACTGTTTTATAGTTCCTCTACAGGACTACAATATATATATATATATATATATATATATATATATATATATATATATATATATATGTATATATATATATATATATATATATATATATACACACACACACACACACACACACATATATATATATATATATATATATATATATATATATATATATATATATATATATATATATATATATATATAGTCTTCCACTTAATAAAGCTGCTGCAGTTTAACTCATGAGCTCTCCCAAAAAAATTCAACTGGACTGTACTTTCTGCTGGTCACTGTACTTTCTGCTCAAGTACAGGACTAGTCAGTGTATAATGAGTTACTGGAAGAGTTGATGTATAAGTTTATTATGTATGATGGGATGTAACTATAGTGGGGGTACTGCCAAACCTTTCCTGACGTTCTAAGATGTTTTCATGTTGCTCTAAAGCCTTCTGACTCAGCCAGGTAACACAGCTGCTCACATTCTGTTTTGTGCAGTCACTGTGAAATATTACATCCCAGAAGTCTTAACGTTTCCCAGCAGCACACTTTTGAGTTCCTCACTGTTTCCATAGCGGTCTGGGCTTCATTATTTAATTGTCTGCATCTTAAGAGCTGCCCAGTTACTCTGCACTGTTTCCTTCTCATTTTTCCATTCCTTCATTTCTGTTACAGAAACAAAGTTTGCCTAGCTCTGACCTTGTTTCTAACTTTGTTTACGAAAGTGCTAAGATTACCAGTCAGGTAGCATCTCAGGTTTGCTTGGCAACTGCCTGGCCTTCGCCTTAAGTGAATATATGATAGCATTAGCTGTGGAGTTCTACCTATGTATATAATTCATGATGGCACAGGTATCTTGTTACTCATTACTGTAAATTTTAGATTCTGTGACGAGAAACAGCGTATCGTCATTCATACTCACACCTTACTGTCATAACAAACAGACAAAGGAAAGGTAATGGTTACATGCAGACTGTCTTTTGAGGCCTAGTGATATAACACAAAAGCTTAATTTTTTCTTAAATGACAGTATAAAATCTCACCTGACATTTGTCTATTTATGTGTTTTTGAAATGCTAATGTTACTGAAGTTGTTATAAACAACACACTATGATAACAACATATTTCAGAAAAATAGTCACTCAAGCATCATTGCTAGGGAAAGCAAATTTATGTTTAAAGTTGTACTGACTATCACTGTCAATGAATTTTAAATAGCTCTGCATTTCCTAATGCATAATAGAAAGTATGACAGAGTAATAAAAGCAGAATTAAGAGGAAAAAAGCAAATCATTCTAATTTGTTCTGAATTTAATATCCATGTTTAGGTCAGATTCATTACTGCCTACACTGTGCACACTTAGTGTACACCGTTCTAAGTGAATAGATAACACAAGCGTAACTCCAGCCTTCTTCCTGCTAATGTTAATCTTCCTACTGATTTTCTTGCAGCCTTAAAAATCGAGGGGGGATACCTAAAGGTTACCAAAAATTGTAGACTCTGTGAGTGAATAGACAGCACAAAAATGTGCTAGGGATGTTCTTGAATACATATCATTTACACTTAGCGTAGGCATTAATCATTCCAGCCCAATCTCATTTTAGGATTGAGCAACATATATTTAACATAATTTTTGTTAAACATCATTAAAACAGTGCATTACCTCGCTGATATTTAAACAGTGTTGTCACTGGTATAACAATTCTACAAGAAATACAGAATCACATAGTGATTTTTGTAAATAGTGCAGTGGAAAACTTGTTTTTTTCAGTAGGAAATGTAATCATAATATCAGTTTGATGATGTCAGTGTTTTAGTTAAGCAATCTGTTGAGACATTAATAACAAGATGTTCAATATGCTTTTCTAACTTGTACAGGTGCTGATTTATATATATTTTTTCAGAAATGTGACTGTTTCTTCACTTTTCATGATACAAAATTGCTAAACCTTTATTTCAGCTTCACTTTTATTTTATTTAAAGTGCAATGACAGATGCAAATAAACAGATACTACTGCTGAAAGGAGATACGGCATTGCTTGATACCTCTGTATCCAGTATCTTGTGTGCTGACACGTAGATCTAATACCTTGTGGAACAAAGTGTGCAGTTTTGGGAAGGACTTCACAACTCCACAGATACTCCATACACAAGCTTTGATACCGAGCGTAATACATTCACCCTTTACATTGCTTGGCTTCTACACAATATGATATTTGTTCAACAGACTGCTTGCTTCTCCATGAATTACAGCCACACACATGCACGTACATGCACAAACACATGCACATGCATGCCCACACATATATACACACACTGCCATTTGCATGCATAAACTTACACACATAGACACAGACACACACACACACGCACACACACACACACACACACACACACACACACACACACACACACACACACACACACACACACACACACACACACACACACACACACACACACACACACACACACACACACACACACACACACACATACATATTGAGGTTGGCAAGCCTGTGATTCTTAAAGAAGAGTTGAGCCAGAGCCAAGCCACAGGTCTAGCTTGGCTCTCATAGTCCATTAATTGCCAGGCCACATCTGCCAATGAAAAATGCAAAAAAAAAAATGTAATAAATGTGACATATACTATGCTCATAACAAAGATGTTTATAAACTTACACACATATGAGATGCCAAATATTATGTGTCTTTAGCTGTCCAGGAGTGTGCTATTTTGTCGGACTCAAAATTTAACATATACAACAATTCTTTGAAGGAATGTCTATGTACTTGAATGACACAATTCTGTAGTAATTAAAATTTGAACTTCTTGAAAGTTTACTTAATAAGACATACGCACACACAGGACTCTGCTATAATTATCAGTTGTTGTGGTATGAGCTATAACTACTGCCATAGGAGTGAGTGGCTGAACACCATCTTTTCCAACTACAGAAAAAATAACTCATCAGATTTTTTACTGCCATTAAGTGGGGAGAGTACATAATTAGTACTGGCTGCTCCCTGGACTACTGCATTATCATGTGGCTTCCTCAGAAAGACTGACCTCCATGCTACTGCCACAGCAGGAGAAAACCATAGCAGAAGATTAGGCTCTGAATCAGAAAGGCTTCCCACAATGTGGAAACCTTTAGACTCTGCATTGTGGTAAGCTTTTCTGAATCCCGAAGAATATGCTATATACTGTTATAAGATAATTTTCATGCTGTTCTATGTAAAATGGACTGAATATAAAATATAATTTAAACATGTAACAAGGTCATTTTCATGATGTGACATCTAAAATGGAATGACTGCAAAGTATCATTTAAGCTTATAGCAGTACTAATACGCAGTGTATTGTGCAGGGCTGTACATGATAACGTATGGTGCAAGAAATAGTTGTACATGCAAGATACAACAGCATTGTCTTTGTTATACTTTTTTTAATTTAACAGCTCTTATCTGCAGGATTTATACTGAAGCTTAAACAGCTGCCATGACCAAATTAAAGGTATAAACTAAAAATGTCCAGATAACTGTGCTCAACATGATTTTTGTATGGTGATATAATAATATAGAATGATTGTGTCTTTCGGCTTTTCCCGGTTAGGGGTCGCCACAGCAGAACTCCGGTCCGCTAATGATTGGCAGTAGATTTTTACGTACTGGCTTGCCGTGCCTAACACACAACCTTCAGCGAAGCAATGCCCATTCATGCATGTCGCCACATAGAAGACGCTCTAACTGAGAATCGAACGGGCAACATCTAACTGTGAGGGGACAACGCTACCGCAGCACCACCACCGGATATAATAATATAGAATATAATAGTTTAAAGAGAAACAACACAAAGGTGAATTGGTGTTTTTCCTACCACAGTGTTAGCCTTCCATTTCAGCTGTTTATTGGTAAAGGTTTTTAAGCTGCAGTCTGTGAAGCCTGTATTTTACTTTTGAATGCTGATAATCACAAACATTGTGGATACTGTACATGTCCACAGACACAGTCCTTTATCTTTCCATCCTCTGTTTTCACTTGAAATACATGAGAACAGAAGGTGGTGAGGTATGGAGTCACACAATATAGCAACATGTTCTTGCTGGATTTTCAAAAGAAAAATCCATCCTTCATGGACTTCATTTAAATCCATTATAGGAACAAGAAGGAAAGCTGAACAGGAGGGCTGAGTCTCTAATAAGGAAATCATTAGGTAAGCACTGATCATCTTTAAAAACTATTGTAGTCTGTGCCGACTACAGATTTGTTTAGATAAATTCATAGTTTTATGAAGTCATAGACTGTTACTAGGCTAACAACCCAAGGGGTCTTTTTAAGCCTAGCTAAGTTTCCCTGAAAGAATAACGATGTCCTGCATCCAAACAGGACATTGAGGGCCAGACATTTATATACTACCTCTGTCCTTAAGGGACATGGGTGCCAGGCCTTGTGTAAATTTCCTATTCCTCATCCAGTTGTTTAGATTGGGCTTAAACTGGGTAATAGGCGAACTCTGCTTCACATGGATGAGAAGCCTGTTCCATAGGAGGGGCAGTCTCTGGGACAAGTATCTATCTCTCCAGCATATTCTGTTTGTCACAGACAAAATTCAGGACCTAAGACCTTGCATTTCTGGTACTCTTTGACTTATGAATATGCAGAATATTCATAAGTGTGGGGTTTGCAGATGCAGTCACCAAGGCTATGGATGAGGGTAAAGCAATGTATACAGCCTACCTCAACCTGGCCAAGGCCTTTGATACCATTCCCCACTCAGTTATCATTGATAAACTTACCAAACTAGCCAATGATCCTTACATCACTAGGTGGGTTGCAAATTGGCTCACGGACAGGTCCCACAGAATGAAAGTTGTGGATTCCAAGTCTGACTGTCGACCAGTCACGAGTGGAGTCTCACAGGGTTTGGTTCTGGGCCCTCTCCTGTTTGGCATATACTTCTCAGACGTCCAGGCCAACACAGAAGGACTCTGACTGACCAAGTTCACTGATGACTGCAAACTAGGAGTCATTATCAACTCCCCAAGTGATGCAGACTTCCTACAAAAGGGCCTCTTTGAGACCAGTGACTGGTGTCGGAACCATGGCCTGAAGCTTAATGCCAAAAAATGCGTTATCATCCCCTTTGGAAAAAACTCAATTCCCACAAATTACACGTTGATGGGAGCCCACTGAACACTGAAGGGGCCATAAGAGATCTGGGCACCCAGGTCAACAGCCACCTCACCTTCAACTACTACATTGCCACTGTGGTCAGAAAGCCCTTCTATGTGGCACATCTTATAACCAAAGGTATCACATCCAGGAAGAAAGAGGACATCAGCCCTCTCTACTCATCCCTCATTAGACCAATCATAGAATATAATGCCCCATTTGGCATGTACCTGACCAGATACCTACAACAGCTGGAGACGCCACAAAAGTACCTCACAAAAAGGATCCTAGTCATTAAACACATGTCCTACATAGACAGACTCAAGAAACTTCAGCTGTTCTCAGTCTCTTATCATCTACTTAGGGGTGATCTCTGCTTGACTTACAAAGCCATGTCCGACCCAGGCCTACTTGAAATGGTACACCTAAGGAAATCCCAATCTCCACACGCCACATGCTCCAGAGATCACAACCTCATTACCACAATTAATAGAACATGCTGTTGGGACAGGTTCATCTCCCAAAGACTGTCCATACTCTGGAATAAGCTTCCTATTCATGTCAAGCAGAGCACCTTGCTGGCCCTCTTGAAGAGAAATCTTGACGAGTGGATGGGTAACAGAAAGTTCACCACAGGGATCACTAGAGTTGCCCTACTGGATAGGGGCACTGTGAACTAATATCAGGTGGCACGGTGCCTGGGCAATTTTTTTGGTGCTAGGCTTGTAAAAGCTCCAGGGCCAGTAAGCTCTGTAGTGCATGTGATAACTGTGTAACACTATAGTACAAATAACTAGATAGGCAGGGGTTCTAATCTCAATACTGGCAAAAGTGTGTGTGTGTGTGTGTGTGTGTGTGTGTGTGTGTGTGTGTGTGTGTGTGTGTGTGTGTGTGTGTGTGTGTGTGTGTGTGTGTGTGTGTTTGGGTGCAGATCATTAGCCTAGTACACACCTATGAACCTATGCACCTTGTAAGCCAGGCATAGATCACCCTTCAGCAATCTATAGGAGACTGAGTTGAGGGAAAAGGCTTTAAGGTGCTCTTCATAAGGCAGATTTGTTACGCCTTGTATTCTTTTTACAAGAAACCTTTGAGGTCACTCTAGTTGCTGCATATGCCTGGTCAGGTACATACCAAAGGGAGCATTTTACTCTGTGATTGGTCTGATAAGGGCAAAGTACAGTGGCATAATGACCTCTTTGGACCTAGGTGTCATGCTATTACTTATAAGTTGTGCAACATAAAGGATTTCCACATCACTGTGGCCACATGGTGGTCGAAGGTAAGGCTACTGTCTATGTGTGCAAGCAGATTCCTGACTACTGGTCTTAGGGGAGTATTACCAACATGGTAATACGCTGGGATGGTTGATTTCACAAAGGGTACAGTTATGCATTTCCTAGCATTGAGTTTAAGATCATGGCTTTGGCACCATTTTTGGTTAGAGATAGGCCTTCTTGAAGACTGCTAGTATCTGCAGAGGAGTTGATGACAAACCCCAGCTTGCAATCATCTACAAACTTAGTCAGCCATAAACCTTTAGCATTTGCTCCCATTTCAGAGAAATAGATGTCAAAAGGGAGCAGGGCCAGTACAGAGCCTTGGGAGACTCCACTAGTGACTGGCCTGTTGGTGTAGGTGGCCTCACTTATTTTGACCTCCTAGGTCCTATCAGTGAATCAGTTGACTATCTAGTGGGTGATAAAAGGGCTTATACCAAAATTAATTAGTTTGTCTACAATGCCTGAGTGGGGTATTGTATCAAAAGCTGTGGCCAGGTCAAGGTAAGCTGTATGCAGTCTAACCTTCATCCAATGCTTTGGTGACCCTCTCAAAAAAAGTCCACCAGTTTTAATAGACATAACCTTCCTTTAACAAAGTTGAACTGTAATGGGTCCAGCATTTACAGGTTACCAATGTCCTCAATTATCATGTCCATGGTGATTCTTTCCATGTCCTTACATATGAAGCCGGTAAGACATATGGGTCTGTGGTTACCTATATCAGTGGTTGGATCTCCTTTGTGCAGGGAATGACTGTAGCTATCTTTTATTCCTTGGGCACAAAACCTGACTGAAGGCTTCAGCTGAAATGTGATTCAAATGGACCAGAGAGGACATGCGTCATACTATGTATTAAACATCCTGGGATGTTATTGGGGCCCATGGATGCAGTGTTTTTGGCTTTGAAAAGTGCATTAATGATCTTTTGTCTAGTAATGGGTGGGTGAATTGTGTTATGTGATATTTCCTGTGGACTATTGGGAAGAGTGAGGGAGAAATTTGAGCTGAACCTGTCAGCCAAAACATTCACAATGGCCTCTGGTTCAGTGTGGGTGATGCCATTTACAATAAGTTCTGTGCATTGTTGTGTATTTCCTCTGAGGTTATGGACATAGCTGTGGAAAGCTTTGTGCTTATAATTTACTGTATTTATTTATTTATTTATTTTATTTAACATTTGTTTAATGGGAAAGTCTGACTGGACACAGGTCCTTTTTCAGCGGAGGCCAGGGGAGAAAAGCTCCATGAGTAACAGTAAATTTCCATGCACACATTACAATAATAAATAAAGTATAAAGTAAATAAAATATAATATACATAAGAACATACAAATTTGTTACAGCTTGACAACAAAACCTAGGCTTTGAACATAGCTCGTACTATTTGTAGGTGTGACTTATGTCAAGATGTAAGGTTAAGACAGGTCGGTAGGAACAAAGGATTAAACACCGGGGAGAAGTTGGATATAACAAGTGATGTTGACATCCTACAGAAAAGCCTCACTGAGACCAATGACTGGTGTCAGAACCATGGCCTTAAGCTCAATGCCAAAAAATGTGTCATCATCCCCTTTGGGAAAAACTCAGTTCCCATGAATTACCACATCAATGGTAATCCACTGAACACAGAAGGTGTTATAAGAGATCTGGGAACACAGGTTGACAGCAGCCTCTCTTTTGACCACCACATTACCACTGTGGTCAGAAAATCCTTCTATGTGGCACATCTCATTACTAAGGGATTTGCATCCAGGAAGAAAGAGGTCATTGTTTCCCTCTGCTCTTCCATCATTAGGCCAATCATTGATTACAATGCCCCATTTGGTATGTACCTCACTAGACACCTGCAACAACTGGAGAGGCCACAAAAGTACCTCATAAAGAGGATCCTAGACCTTAAACACTCATCCTATATGGACAGACTCAAAAAACGTCAACTATTCTGTCTCATACCATCTACTTATCTTCTTGACATACAAAGCCATGTCTGATTCAGCTTTGTTAGAAATGCTACATTTAAAGAAATCCCAATCCCTCTGCAACACATGCTCCAGTGACCTCACCCCGGGGATCACTCCAGTAGCTCTACTCGACAGAGGCACCGGAAGCTAAGGTCGGGTGGCATGATGTCAGTGTAATCCCATGGGCTAACTTTGTAAAGGCTCCAGGGCCATTAGCCTAGTACACACCTATGAACCTATGTTTTGGGTATACTGTGATGTATCAGAGCACTCATGAGGGGTTAGTACAGAAACATAGCCACTTATTTTTTAGATAAGCTTTAAGTGATGGCTTAAAGTGGTTAGTGGATGAGATTGAGAGAATGCCTCATTTGGCATGTACCTCACTATACACCTGCAAGAACTGGAGAGGCCACAAAAGTACCTCATAAAGATGATCCTAGGCCTTAAACACTTGTCCTATATGGACAGACTCAAAAAACGTCAATTATTCTCTGTCTCATATCGTCTACTTAGAGGCGATCTCTGCTTGACATACAAAGCCATGTCTGACCCAGCTCTGTTAGAAATGCTACATTTAAAGAAATCCCAATCCCTCTGCAACACATGCTCCAGTGACCTCAACCTCATAACCACAATCAACAGAACGTGCTGGAGGGACAGGTTCATAACCCAGAGACTGCCCTTGCTATGGAATAGACTTCCCATACATGTCAAACAAAGCACCTCACTGGCCCTCTTCAAGAGGAATCTTGATGAGTGGATGGAAAATAGAAAATTCACCCTGGGGATCACTCCAGTAGCTCTACTCGACAGAGGCACTGGGAACTAAGGTCGGGTGGCATGATGTCAGTGTAATCCCATGGGCTAAGTTTGTAAAGGCTCCAGGGCCATTAGCCTAGTACACACCTATGAACTTATGTTTTGGGTATACTGTGATGTATCAGAGCACTCATGAGGGGTTAGTACAGGAACATAGCCACTTATTGTTTTGATAAGCTTTAAGTGATGGCTTAAAGTGGTTAGTGGATGAGATTGAGAGAATGGCTTTAGGAAGGGAGTTCCATATACTAGATATATAGTTGGAAAATAAAGATTCTCCTGCAGTGTTGTTGGCCTTGGAGACTGTGAGTAAGTTCTTATTAATAGAGTGAAGTGGTCTGCTGGAATTGTAAGAAAGGATGAGATTTTGTAGTGCAGGGGTTCTAGTTGGTTGTGTTACAATTTTGTGAGTTAGAGAGACTTGGTTGTAAAGAATAATGTTGGGAAGCTCAAGCCAGTCTAGTATCCTTAAAGCTGTACAATGATGTGTTCTATATGGGCAGTCAGATGGAAATTTTGCAGTTTTATTATAACATGCTTCTAGCTTAGATAGGTCTTTTTTCCTTAGGTTAGCTAAAATTGGAGAGGCATATAGTAGAGTGGAGAGCAGATGGGTTTGTGCTAACGTTATTTTGGCCATTGTGGTCAGGAACCTTTTGTACCTATATAGACTTCCAAATTTCGTATGGATGTTTTTTACAGTTAGGGAGACATGCAAGTCAAATTTTAGGGTATTGTCTATTTCCACTCCAAGAAGCTTTGTATGGGTTGCTGGGGAAATCACAGTATTGTCTTTGGCTATTATGTTAAATGGTGGGCATGAGATAGATGTCTTGTTAGGTTGGAACAGTAATAATTTAGTTTTCTTTGGGTTCAGGATTAGATGGGCATTGTGTAGCCATGTTTCAACAGAAGTGAAAGATTCCTGTGTTTGAGAATGAAGAGTTGATAGAGAAGTGGCAGCACATATAAGTGTTGAATCATCTGCATACTGTATTATAGAACCATGTGGAGTAGCTGTGTGTAGATTATTAGTAAAGAGGGAGAAAAGGAGATGGCCCAAGAAAGATCCTTGGGGGACACCAATGGATAAAGAAAGGCATGGAGATAGGTCACCTTGCCATAGAGCAGATTGTCGACAGCCAGATAAATAGTTATTAAACCAAACTGTGGCAGATTGTGAGAAGGATAGTTCAGTTAGTACATCTATTAGTTTGGAATGGGAGACCATATCAAAAGCTTTTGATAGGTCTAGAAAGATGGCAGATACAAAGATGATGTTATTCCTGTGATGGTTTATGGTATTAGTGAAGGATAAGAGAGATGTGTTGGTACTACGTGATGGGCAAAACCCATGCTGAGTGTTTGCGAGAAGATTATTTGTTATTAAGAATTTCATGACTTGGAGATGAATATACCTTTCAAGTAGCTTAGAAAGAGGTGAAAGAATAGCAATTGGCCGATAGTTTGTCAGTTCTGTGGAAGGTCTCCCTTTATGAAGTGGGATTACATGGGAAATTTTCCACAGTCAAGGGACCTTGTTTTCGAGAATGGATCTATTTATAAGGATTGATACAAGGAAGGCTATAGATTCAGCTGCAATTTTTTAGGTATTCATTGTGTAAGTTATCTATGGCAAGTGTAGTAGGTTTTAGTTTCTGTAGTAGTTTTTTTTATAGTGGCTGTAGGAATTGGGGAGAAAGAGAATGAGGTATTGCTAGTTGTAGACCTGGCTGTTTTGGTATCTGGCATAGGGGGTTTGCTGTTTGGAAAGAGCAATTATAGATTCAGTAAACTGCTTGTTATAAATTGTAGCTATGCTATCGGAACTGTTGTCTATGTTTGGCGTTGGTGTAGTAGATTTTCCTGGGTGAAGGATTGAGTTTACAGCCGGCCAGAATTTTTGAGGTTTTTTTTTTTTTTATATGTGTTTTGAATGCTATGATAGAAATTTATTTTATCCTGTTTTATTTGTTTTTTGCCTTATTTCTAAGTTCTTGATACCATCGTTTAGAAACTACTGTGTTAGTCTTACGCCATAGTTCCCAGGCTTTTTTTTTCTGCCTGAGAAGCTGTTTTTTTCTTTAAATTTAGCCTTTGAAGTATTAATTAACCCTCTTAGCTGGAAGTTTAGATTAGTCATGGGGCATTTAGTATGCATGGCTTTGTTCCTCCTATGCTTAGCCAAGATTTTTTTTCTTTTGTTGTATATTAACACCCACATGGACTATGACAAAGTCATACTGGTACATGTGGTTCAATGACCTGAGTGCCTGTGTGGCTTGATGAATCCAAGCCCGGGAAAGGCAGCTAACCATGAGTCTCTCCTTACTCATTCTAGTGAGGGGGACATCAGTATGCCTCACTATAGAATGAATCACCAATGACCAGGAAATGTGGCTGTGTGCTGGTTTGCCTTAAGGGCTTAGCAGTAGAAGCACTGCATACAGTGTTACTATGTGTAGCTGTGAGTGCTGTTTTATCAGTGTGTTTATGTGATGGCTGAGGACTCTTTCTTTGTATTTTGCAGGAGGTCTTAGTCATTTAGGAAGGTTACCTGTAAGTGCCTCAAAATAAGTAGTTTTATGCATAGGGTCTTTACCTGTGTAATAGGCATGGTGCAAATATCACTGACAACCTCTAGAGAATTAGTTTTGCTTATATGAAAGAGTTTTGCCTCCAAAGTTTGTGTATTTACACCTCCCACATACACTATCTGTTTTATTAAGAGTTAGTGGGTTGTCAGTGTACATGAGGCAATTGCTACAATGGCTCAGAATACCAATCTCAACTAGACTGGCCACAGAGAGAGTCAAGACGTGCATGTCCATGGTCACTGATCTACTAGGGAATAGTGAAGAAAACTTAAATACTGAACAAGTAAATAAGTCAAGCAACTTGCTGAGCCATGCTCAGCTATGAGCAAACTAGATGCTCTAGTAGTTTAAAAAATCCATTTAAACAGTAATGCCATAAGAGTGCAAAGCTCAGACCAGAACAAAGATGCTTAGAATAGCAGGCACAATAAGCCTTCACAAGCAATTCACAGCTCAGAAGTGTGAAGGCTACCCTCTCATCCCACAAGTGTGTAGACCACAAACCACCCTAATGTAAAATAACTGTTTTGGAGCCCAAGTGCTTAAACCAGACCAAAGACACTTTCAGAATAACAGACACAATAAGCTGTCAACCAGTGATTCTCAGCTTAGAAAGGTGTAGGCTATCCTCTCCAGCAAAAATAGTTTAGACCACAAACCTTCCTAATGTAAAATAACTGTTTTGCAGCCCAAGTGCTTAAATCAGAACACAGACACTTAGAATAACAGCCACAATAAACCTTCACCAGCAATTCCCAGCTCAGAAGGGTGGAGGCTACCCCCTCCTCTCAGAAGAATGTAGACCACAAACCTTTACTGTAAAATAACTGGCCTGAAGCCCAAGCGCTTAAAGCAGAACTAAGACACTTTTTGAATAACATATACTAAGCCTTCAACCAGCAATTTCCAACTTAGAAAGGTGTAAGCTACCTCTCCTGCCACAAGAGTGTAGACCGCAAACCTTCATTATGTAAGAAAACTAGTTTGAAGCCCAAGTGCTTAAATCAAACCTGAGAGGCTTAGAATGACAGTTATAATTTAATCAGGCTACTTACAAGCAGTAGTAAATGCAGGAGAACAAATGCAATTGAACACTTTAAGAACAAGCAGCAAAAAGCAAAATAAAATAATATTGTACAAAGAAGCATAGCAACAGTGAAGGCAGCTGAATAAAGTGCAATGTTTGTAAAGTAAGGGGCAAGGGAATAAACAAAAGTTAATTCAAGTTTAACAGACTAAGGGGGTGGGCCTTCCCAACTGATCTCTCAGTACTCAGTAGAATGAGATGATGAGATGGGACTGGGAGGAAAGTCAGACTTATAGTAGGGGCGAGCAACTCAAAAGCCACCAAGTTTGAGTGCAACAACAGTAGGGCAGATGGGTGGGAAAAATCAAATGCAGAGATCAGCAATAGTTAGGAAACATATTAAAGTTTTAAACATGCTGTCCTACATCTGATAACATCACCTCATTTAATGAAGTGGGAGGATGGCATAATGGTTAAGGTGTTTACCTTACGGACACAAGGTGCGGAGTTTGATTTTCACATGGGGTAAATTGGCTAGGCTTAAAATGACCACAAGGGCAGTTGGCCTAGTACTAATCTATGAACCTATGACCCTATGAATTGTTCACTAGGCACAGAAGATAGAGTTCCACAGAAATATTTTAATGCTAGTCTAGAAAGTTAAGGATATTGCTTAGAGATTTTTCCCACCAGGAGAAGATATCTGCATTGTTTGCTAGTTTATAAAAGTAAGGATGTTGGTGAGTCTTTTCTACCACAAGGAGAACAAGTCTACATTTAATTTTTTTTTGTCTTCAGTTAGATAAATATCTAGCTTGGACAGTGAATGCTTCTTCATACTAGTTGATTCATATTTTTTCTATTTTCCTGTGTAAAATTTCCCATAAATGTATTTCTTGCACTCTCCTGTTTTTGAAGGCTGTATACCAATCTCATAGTCGGTGCAACGATCTGCTCCTGCTTGTGTTTCTCAAGGTTGGCTATAATTAGTTAACTATTTTATTCTGCTCCACGTTCCTCTACATGTTTTTTACAAGGTGCTCATCTTGGAATCTAAACATTTTGAGTCTTGCATCCAAGATAGTTGCTTTTTCCAAAAATCCATGTTCTAGATTTTTAAATCTATTAAATGTTAAATCCTTAAGGGATCTACAAAACAACCTGGAAGTGACCTGTGCATCGTCATGCCTTACAATGAAGCTTTATCTCTTATGCTTCCAAATAGTTTTTGTGTTCCCCTTGAAATATAATGTAACAGTGTGAGAATAAGTGGAACAAAGCTGCTGAAATGTGTGTATATATTATGCAAATGTAAGAAAGATACAGCCATTTTAAGGCTAATGTATAGTGTTGCCTTTTTGAGAATGTACATAGTCCATAATGCATTGCATTTTCTAAGCTACACTCAGATGGGTGTGAGATGCTGAATTGTAAATATTGTTTATGTTGAGCTGATGTTATTATGAATAAAACAATACATGTTTGCTGAAGCTAATGGCATTACCCAACATTCCTAACTCAACCAGTGAATATTACTGGGTAACCACTGGTGCACTCTTCAGCTAATGTGAATTATGCGTACATGCCATATGTCTAGGGCAATTGCTTGTAGCTGACCTTTTCACATTTAGGACACTTTTATCTGTACAAAGTTTGCACCTGTATACATTAACACATGATACATTCTTACTACTTCTGGGAAGAAAGCTATAATATTTATATACAAAATCATGCCATATTCAGCCAAAAAAAATGAGATATGGGACAATGTCATAGACTTTTGGCTGAGGATGACTTATATGCACTCTAAGAATCACATTTCAGAGATCAGATTTGATAGCTGATCTACAGTGTTCTCTGCAGTCATGAAAATCTGTTTTTCTACTTTCACTAATCTCAGACTCTGATAGTAATCATTCTCCGCCATCACAGAAAAATATTATACAACAGAAAGATGTTACTCAATACAAAATAATTGTAAAGGGAAATAAGCAGTTCTGAATACATTGCCAAATATAGTGTGTGTGCGCGTGTGTGTGTGTGTGTGTGTGTGTGTGTGTGTGTGTGTGTGTGTGTGTGTGTGTATGCACACGTGTGTTTAGATAGGTAGATAGAGATAAATGGATAGATATATTTTTGTTACTGTGCACAGTTGTAAATTTCAGTAGTAGTTCCATAATCTTTCAACCCAAATTGAAGAGTGATTTCCGTTAAGTTACACTGCAGTGGGATCAATGCTATACATGTTTCTGTTGTAGACTATAGCATAATGTGATGGACTGAAAGCATGCAGTAGTGTCTTCCTCCACCCAAGAAAAAGACAAAACAGTGGTACTTAACCACATTATAGTTATTGGTGAAATATCAGTGTTTGATACATAATGCAAACATTACCTTGACATATGGATATTGATCGGATCACTTAAGGGTATACATTACATTTCTCACAAATGGGCTGGCATAAGGTAAATAAGCAGAATAATTTTATGGTTCAAGCAGAACACAACCAGATGGAGGAACTAAAACTTCTACTCTTCTGATGATACTTTTCAAAGGAAAATATCACAGTGAATTAGTCCAACCCCGACTGGCTTTTCATTTTTCAATCCTCTGGTTGTTTCAGTCAGAAATACTTAGGGAATATGGGACTTGAAACTATTTTAGATTGATATCAAGATTATACACTACTATAGTATGGTAAACGCAAAAACAATATCTAATTTTGAGCTTACTTCTATATATGTCCTAATGCTCAGGTTATGTGCAAAGCATTCCTTGGCTGGAGCTACTTTTGGCACAGAGTGCGCAACTGAGGGCTTCCCCATTTGGAAATCTTGCAGCAGGACCTGTGCATCTCCTACCTTCAGGATGGGAGGGGCAGCATTGACAACTCACTTCTAACTTTGTGTGACCAGTTGCTCCAGTACAGAGACTGTTAATCCAACCAGGGTTACCTAGGCTATAGTCAGGGCCCTAGTCATGATTACATCTCTGCATGTCACTGAGACACCTCATACATACTGTGAGACAAATCATAGATGTCAGCTGGAATAAAACCCCTTGCGTTTACCAGCAGGATGAGGACAGCAGCAATGTCTGTGCATATATAGGCCTTACAAGGAAGAACAATTTAATTTATTTTTATTTATGGTCTAAAAGTGCTGGCAATTCTTAAGCCTGTTCAAGCTTAGCCTGCAACAATAATCGGGGTTGACACTTTTCCTCCATGCATAGCAGTGGCTTTACCTGGAATATCTTTTGTGGCTGTAGGAGAGAATTGTTTTTATAACCTCCTGAGTATTGGCTTAATCCATGAAGACCAATATCTGCAACTTAAACTAAATGCATTGTTTTGACCAGTCCACACTACATGCAGTCTATGAAATGATACATTTTAATCAAGCACATTAACTTAATTAAAGGCACCTGTTTGCCTGTTTATCTATTCCTTTCTAATTGTAGTTGAAGAAATCATAGCACAGGTAAAATATCTTTACCCTTCCAGTTTAATCAAAAAGTGTGT